>NC_066560.1:4088487-4113487 GCF_024679095.1 Eriocheir sinensis
TCTTGCCCTCTTCTCTTGTCTTTCTGTCTATCTCCCTTTTCACCTTCATTGTCTCTGTCTTCTTTTCTTTTCTCCTTTGTAAGTTTCTTTTCTTCAATCATCTTTCTCTTCATTCTCATTTTCTCTTTCTTTATCTTTTCTTATTTTTCAGTCTCTCTTCAGCCTCACTTTCTATGTCCTATTATTTCCTTTTTATTTATTTTCTCTTCCTCTCTTCACCCTCGTTTGTCTCCTCTTTTCTTTTATTCCCTCTCTTTATTTATCTTTTTCCTCCATCTCCCTTTTTACCCTCTTTTTCCTTTCCTCTCCTCTTCTCCTCATTTTCATTATCATTCTCCCTTATCTCTCTTTTTCATTCATTATTTTCTATGTCTTTCTCATCTTTCTTCTATTTTTGTCTTTCTTTCCTTCAAGTCTCCTCTTTCCTCCTCTTCCTTTTCATTTTTTGTCTTTTCTCTTTATTTTCACTTTATTTTCCTCTTTCCTTGCTCCCCTATACTTCTTTTTTTTTCCTTCACTCTTCTTCTATCCCTATCTATCTCCCTTCGTCCCTTTCCTCTCCCTTCTTTTCTAATTTATTTTCTTCCTTTTCATCATAATTATTTATCTTTCTTCTCTCACTTTCTTTTTCCCAGTCCTGTTTTTTTTTTAATTACATTATCAAATAAGAATTGCAATGATATCAAACATTCTCTCTCTCTCTCTCTCTCTCTCACCTGGGCGTATATTTTTACCTGGGCAATTTTTCTCACCTGTCTTTGTGTGAAGGTTTAAAGGTCTAAGGACGCCTAGAAGAGAGAGAGAGAGAGAGAGAGAGAGAGAGAGAGAGAGAGAGAGAGAGAGAGAGAGAGAGAGAGAGAGAGAGAGAGAGAGAGAGAGAGAGAGAGAGAGAGAGAGAGAGAGAGAGAGAGAGAGAGAGAGAGAGAGAGAGAGAGAGTCCTTTGCTCACGCACGATTCACTAGTTTGCCTCGGCTTCTGAAGTGGCTTTCAGTTTTTGTTGTTTTTGCATATTGTTATTACTTTTGTGTTTTTATTTTTGTTATCATTATTATTATTATTATTATTATTATTATTATTATTATTATTATTATTATTATTATTATTATTATTATTATTATTATTATTATTATTATTATTATTATCATTGTTATTGTTATGCTCATTTTTGTATTCCTCCTTGATCTTTTCGTTCTTCTTTTTGTTATCTATTTCTTATTGTTCTTTTCCGTATTTGTTATTGTTTTCTTCTTTTTCTTCTTCGTTTCTTCTTTTTCCTCTTCTTCCTCTATTACTTCTTCTTCTTCTTCTTCTTCTTCTTCTTCTTCTTCTTCTTTTTCTTCTTCCTCTTCTTCTTCTTCTTCTTCTTCTTCTTCTCCACCTTCTGTGCCGTTTTCTTTCATCAATAAAGGGAAGACTGAAAATAAATCTAGGAATAATAATTACGATGATGATGATGATGATAATAATAATGATAATAATAATAATAGGAATAAGAATAAGATTAACAATGATAATGAAAATAACACCAATGATAATAGCAATACCAACAGAAATAATAACAGTAACTATGTGTTGGAGAATCTATGAATGAGAGAGAGAGAGAGAGAGAGAGAGAGAGAGAGAGAGAGAGAGAGAGAGAGAGAGAGAGAGAGAGAGAGAGAGAGAGAGAGAGAGAGAGAGAGAGAGAGAGAGAGAGAGAGAGAGAGAGAGAGAGAGAGAGAGAGGTGAGAATAGTAACAGGAACAGGCAAAGGATTGGGAGATAAAGGATGGGAGGAGAGTTAAAGGGGAGGGAGAGAAAGGGGTGAAATGGGGGGGGAGGAGCCTCTTTTAAAAACCCCATAAATCAATATTAAGTGGGTGTAGTGGTGATGGCTTAGGGGGGGGGGAGGAGGGGGGGCAGGACGAGCGGGAGGGGGAGGAGAGAAAGGGAAGGGGAAGGGATGGGGTGGAGAATGGAAAGATAAAGAGAGAAAGGAAGATGGGGAGCGATGAAGGGAAAGGGAGGGAGAGAAAGGGAGAGGTGAGGGAGGGAATGGAGGGAAAGGAACGAAGGGAAAAGGAAGTAGATGGGAAACTGAATGGAAGGGACAGAAGGAAGGGGAGGGTGAAAAAAAAGGATGGAAATAGTGAAGGGAGAGAGAGAGAGAGAGAGAGAGAGAGAGAAGGCAAAGAATGGATGGCGAAAAAGGGAGGAGGTAATAAAGGAAAAGCAGTGAGAGAAAGGGAAAAAAAGGGTGACGAAGAAAGGGAGGAAATGGAAAAGGGGGAAGGGAGATGGGGGATGGCGAAAAAGGGGAGGAAATGGAAGAAAAAAAAGGGAGGGTGAGAGGGAAAGGGAGGAAAGCCAGGGAGAGAAAGAAAGGGAGAAGGAGGATGATGAAGAAAGGGAGGAAATAGAAAAGGGGGAAGGGAGATGGAGGATGGCGAAAAAGGGGAGGAAATGGAAGAAAAAAAAAGGGAGGGAGAGAGGGAATGGGAGGAAAGCCAGGGAGAAAAAGAAAGGGAGAAGGAGGATGATGAAGAAAGGGGGAAGGGAGATGGGGGATGGCGAAAAAGGGGAGGAAATGGGAGAAGAAAAAGGGAGGAAGAGAGGGAATGGGAGGAAAGCCAGGGAGAGAAAGAAAGGGAGAAGGAGGAGGATGAAGAAAGGGAGGAAACCGCAAAGGGGGAAGGGAGATGGGGGAGGGCGAAAAAGGGGAGGAAATGGAAGAAAAAAAAAGGAGGGAGAGAGGGAATGGGAGGAAAGCCAGGGAGAGAAAGAAAGGGAGAAGGAGGATGATGAAGAAAGGGAGGAAATGGAAAAGGGGGAAGGGAGATGGGAGATGGCGAAAAAAGTGAGGAAATGGAAGAATAAAAAAGGGAGGGAGAGAGGGGAAGGGAGGAAGGGAATGTCGAAAAGAGAAAAGAAAATGCTGCTTCCTCACGACTTAAAATATCTATTACTCCATTATGTGCGTGTGTGTGTGTGTGTGTGTGTGCGTGTGTGTGTGTGTGTGTGTGTGTGTGTGTGTGTGTGTGTGTGTGTGTGTGTGTGCTTAAATATAGAGAGAAAAGTAAAAGGAAATATTTATCTTCTACTTAATCTTCCTCTTATTACATTCTTCTTTTTCATTCCTTTCTCACAAATCTGCGCAAGTTATATTCCTCCTCCTCCTCCTCCTCCTCCTCCTCCTCAATCGCCTCCTCCTCCTCCTCCTCCTCCTCCTCCTCCTCCTCCTCCTCCTCCTCTTTCTCTTTGTCGGGTAACCATGACAATAGATCATCTTAAACGGCTCATAATCACAATACCTTAATTACGGGAGGAGGAGGAGGAGGAGGCGAAGGAGGAGGAGGAGGAGGAGGAGGAGGAGGAGGAGGAGGAGGAGGAGGAGACGACACTAAATTGAGGGGAGGAGGCACTTTCCTTAACACATGTGGCTCAGGTACGAAATGGAGATGAGTCTCTCTCTCTCTCTCTCTCTCTCTCTCTCTCTCTTGACAAGCGCGCAGAAATTCTGATCTTTAACATTTCTTCAAAAAATATTGGCTGAAAACAAAGGAGAGAGAGAGAGAGAGAGAGAGAGAGAGAGAGAGAGAGAGAGAGAGAGAGAGAGAGAGAGAGAGAGAGAGAGAGAGAGAGAGAGAGACTAAAGACGTGAGTGACAGACAGGTGGTAAGATGCACAACACTACCTATTACCTCTACCTCCTCCTCCTCCTCCTCCTCCTCCTCCTCCTCCTCCGTTTCGTCAGGTGAGGCGTGGGAATGAAGACTTTTACCTGGAGAAGCTGACCTCCTACCTGTTGCCCTCTGGCCCCTACACCTTCCTCCCTCTCCTTCCTTCCCTCGTCTTTTCCTTCCTTCCCTCATTCCTTCCTGCTTACCTACATTCCCTTTTTCATTCCCTTCTTTTTTTTTCCACCCCTCCCGTCTTTCTTTTTCTCTTCCTTCCATCCTTTCATCTCCATCCTTCCTTTCTTCCTTCATTTTTTTCTTCATTTTCAACTTTTTTTTCTTCTTTCATTCATTCACTCGTCCAATACATCCATTCTTTTTTTATCTATTTACATTTATCTTGAACATTTCCTTCCTTCCTTCCTTCCTTCCTCGCTTCCTTCTTTATTTCCTCGCTTCCTTTCTTTCTTCCTTCCTTCCGTTCTTCCTTTCTTTTTTCCTTCTTTTCTTTCCTTAATTCCTTCCTTTCTCTCCTTTCTTCCTTTCTTCCTTCCTTCATTCCTTTTCTCTTAACTGTTTTCTTTACTTTCTTCTCCTTCCTTCCTTTCTTCCATTATTCTTTTATTCATTACTTCCATTCTACTTCCAATTTTGCTTCTTTCCTTCCTTCCTTCCTTCCTTCCTTCCTTCCCTCCTTCCATCCTTAACTCCTTCCTTCCTTTCTCTTTTCCATTATTTCATCGACTTTTGGCCATGTTCTAAATTACATAACCTAAGAGAGAGAGAGAGAGAGAGAGAGAGAGAGAGAGAGAGAGAGAGAGAGAGAGAGAGAGAGAGAGAGAGAGAGAGAGAGAGAGAGAGAGAGAGAGAGAGAGAGAGAGATGGCACGCTCCAGGAGTCAAGAGGTTAACCTTCCTCTAGACCTCAAGAACGAGCCACTTCGAAACTCTGAAGAGGAGGAGGAAGAGGAGGAGGAGAAGGAGGAGGAGGAGAAGCAGTAGGAGGAAGAAGAAGAAGAGGAGAATTTTAAGAGGAAATGATACAAGTAGGATGAAGAGGAACAGTATGGAAAATAGTAAGAATAAAAACAGGGATAAGAGGAGGAGGAGGAGGAGGAGGAGGATTTGAAGAGGAAATAATAATACAAGAATGATAATGGGGACCAATAGAGAAAAGAATAATAAGAAAAAAAGATAAAGAAGCAGAAGAAGAAGAAGAAGAAGAAAGGAGAAAAAGGAAGAGGAGATATAATAAAAATAAATAAAACAAACACGAAAAAAAATATTGAGGAGAAAATTTTGGCTCTGAAAGTTTGCTTGAGAAAAATGTTGAGGGAGAGAAAGTTGAAAGAAGAGGAGGAGGAGGAGGAGGAATAATTAGAAGCGGAAGAAGAGGAGGAAGAAAATGAGAAAGAGAGCGATGGAATAAATGAGAAAGGAGGAAAGGAAGAGAGAGAGAGAGAGAGAGAGAGAGAGAGAGAGAGAGAGAGAGAGAGAGAGAGAGAGAGAGAGAGAGAGAGAGAGAGAGAGAGAGAGAGAGAGAGAGAGAGAGAGAGAGAGAGAGAGATCTTTATCCCCATACACTCATCCTCTCTCTTATACCTTACCACTCTGTACGCCCATAATCCTCCTCCTCCTCCTCCTCCTGTCAGTGGGCCAAAAAAATGAAGCCATGAGCCTCTTCGTCCTATTATTAAGCGCTGGGAGACAACTGGAAGGCGTGGGAACACCATCTCCTCCTCCTCCTCCTCCTCCTCCTCCTCCTCCTCTTTCTCTTCTTGCGACTCCTGTATGTAAATTTTAAGCTTTCACTCATTCCTTGGTTTGAGACGAGGTGTCTCTCAAGAATTAAAAAATATGACTAGAGAGAGAGAGAGAGAGAGAGAGAGAGAGAGAGAGAGGGGGGAGGGGGGGAGAAATGCGTGTGTGTGTGTGTGTGTGTGTGTGTGTGCTAATGAACGCTCGTGTGTGGACACCGAATATAATTAACAAGCTTATTCACGTGTGTGTGTGTGTGTGTGTGTGTGTGTGTGCCACCATAAAGTGCCGCCTCTCCTTAGCGGCGGATTGGCCCTCATTAGTGCCACGGAGAGAGAGAGAGAGAGAGAGAGAGAGAGAGAGAGAGAGAGGTGGCAGGAGTTAAGGGTAAGGCTGGTAGGGAAAGATTCGGGAAACTTAAAAGAGAAGAAGGAGGAGGAGGAAGAGGAAGAGGAGGAGGAGGAGGAGAAGAAGTGAGACATTACAGTGCTCGCTTTGCATTCCTTATTCGCGTCTTGTTTATAATTAAGTCGGATTCTGTTTCCTAAAATTCCTCATTCATACATTCTTTCTCTTTTTCCTTATTTTCATTGACTTGTTTATTTATTCATTTGGTGATAATTTTCCTTTTATTCCTCACGCCTTATTCATTTTCCTCACTTTTTCTATGTGTTTCTTGCCATCTATACTTATTTGTTACTATACAAATTCATTTGCTTGTTTCCCTTCATATATATTTATTCGTATTTTTATTTAGTTTCCTTTTTTCTTTCATTTGTTTATTTCTTATTTGTCTTTTAACCCGTCTTTCATACATCTTTTTCCTTTATCTGTGTTTGCTTACTTCTTTTCCTTACCTGCCCTTCTCTTTTTTCCTTAAAACATATTGTCAGTAATTCCTATTTTTCTATTTCTTTATCGCTTTCCCGTTTCCACCGGCGTAATTTTTCTTTTCATTTTTTTACAACATATATTCAGTACTTCCCCTTTTCCCTACGTATTATTTTTTCCCCCTTTTCTTCTGACGTGGCTTGCCGTGCCTTCCTCTCATATCAGGGTGGACGTTATCTGCTCGTCTGTGTCTGTTCCGCCTCTCGTCCTGTGAAAACCTGGGGAAAACCGAGGCAGTGTTTTTTGGGAGGGGGAGGGAGTAGGACAGAGAGGAGACAGGGAGACAGAGAGGGGAGCAGGGAGCAGGATAGAGAGGGGACAGAGAGGGGAGCAGGGAGCAGGACAGAGAGGGGACAGGGAGACAGAGAGGGGAGCAGGGAGCAGGACAGAGAGAGGAGCAGGACAGAGAGGGGACAGGGAGACAGAGAGGGGAGCAAGACATAGGGGGGAGCAGGACAGAGAGAGGAGCAGGACAGAGAGGGGCGTGGTGGGGCTGGACAGGACAGTATCGTGTAGCTAAACGGATTAAAATGGGGCGTTGTCCTCTTCTTTTCTTGATCTTCTGAATGCCTATGACTCTTTGAAACTTTTTTTTTATACTTTTATAGACCTGGTGTCAAGGGAATGGCCAAGGAAGGAAAAGCTCATAACATAAAAACGAGTCTGCAGGAGGCCAGGAGGTCAACACGAGGCAGCTTCAATAGTCCTAAACCCACCTAACTACTATCCATGAATGTATCTATCGTATTCACTCACAACATCACCACCAAGCCTTTTCCACTCATCCACCACTCTCTTGCTAAACCTATTCTCGCCAGTGCGTTTGTTGAATATAAATTTCCCAGGCTCCCTTACCACAAGAACCTTATCACTCGTTGGTAATATGAGAGTTAATTTTCAAGTTTCATCCAGGGTTTTTTGCATGTAACTCACTGTTTCGCTGCATAATTGTTTCATCTGTCATTCCCCTTATTGTTATCTGTCCTCTGCCTTCCCCATGCCTCCTTGCCTCTCATTCATCTCTCTTCTTATGACGTCAGTTAATTTCAACCCCCTATAAAGCCTCATCCCATTCCTCTATTCCCTGTCTATCAAACCCCCCTCCATATCATTCCTGTTTCATATTACAATGTAGGCTAGCAATCTTTTTATCTACTTCCCCGTAACTCCTTGCCTCTCACTCATCTCTCTTATGCATGATGTCAGCTAATTTCAACACCCTGTAACACCTAATCCCAATCCTCTATTCCCTGCCTATCAAACCCCCCTCCATATCATTCCTGTTTCATATTACAATGTAGGCTAGCAACCTGTTTATCTACTTCCCCATACCTCCTTGCCTTTCACTCATCTCTCTTATGCATGATGTCAGTGTCTATCAAATCCCCCTCCATCTCATTCCTGTTTCGTATTATAACGTAAGCTTGCAACCTGTTTATTTACTTCCCCGTAACTCCTTGCCTCTCACTCATCTCTCTTATGCATGATGTCAGCTAATTTCAACCTCCAGTAACACCTAATCCCATTCCTCTATTCCCTGTCTATCAAACCCCCATCCATTTCATTCCTGTTTCATATTATAATATAAGCTTGCAACCTGTTAATCAACTTCCCCATACCTCCTTGCCTCTTCTTCCTCTCTCTTCTTATGATGTCAGCTACTTTCCACCGTTGTAAAACCTCATCCCATTCCTCTATTCCCTGTCTATTAAACACCCCTCCATCTCATTCCTGTTTCATATTATAATGTAAGCTTGCAACCTGTTTATCTACTTCCCCATGCCTCCTTGCCTCTTCTTCCTCTCTCTTCTTGTGATAGCTAGTGACCATCCTATCTAACACCTCTGCATCTTAATCCTCTCTTCTTTCTGATAGCGTGTTTCCATTTCATCTGACTCCTCTCCGTCGCATTCTTCTTCTATCTTACTATAATGTTACCTAGCAGCTTATCTATGTGAAGCATCTCTCGCTTACTCCTTTCTCTTTATGTGATGTTAGTAAGCTCCGTGTACATCTATTACCTTTCTGTCAATTCAATCCCTCGCATTCTAGTGACCGTGTAGATGTGACCCAAATATAACTGCTGTATTGAGAAGAAATGTCTCTTCAGCCCTTCTTTTCGCCTCTTCCCGAAACGTTCAATACCGTTCCGTCACCTTCGCCTCGTCATCAACGTTCCTTTCAGTCCCCGCTTCTGTGCATAGCGGTTTCTTTCCTCGGCCTTCACAGTCATTCGCTTCCCCAGCTTCTCCTCCTGTCTGCCGACTTTCTCTTTCTGTCTTTACCTTGCTCCTGTGATGAGTGGGGAGTGTATAGTGTGCCGGGGCGGGGCGGGGCGGCGGGGCGGCTCGGCGTGACTGGCTGCCGTAAACGACCCGCTGCCCACGACCCCGGGCGACCAGCTGACAGGTCCAATATGGGTGAGTCTTTGTTGGGCAAGGGCCGCAGGGGGGGGGGGGGAGGAGGAGGGAGGTAAGGGCAGGGGAGGGAGAGTTGTCTTGCTCCTCTCAGGTGGTCGTTTAGGTTCCGCCTTCCTGACCTCCACCTCCACCTCCACCGCCGCCGCCTCCACCTCCACCTGCCTCGCCACCGACTCCACCGCCGCCCCTCACAGTATACGTTCTCTCGTGACCCGGACAAAGGAACACACACACACACACACACACACACGCACACACACACACACACACACACACACGCACACACATACACACACACAATAATCCCTCCCCCCCCCGCACCACCCTCCACCCCTTCCGCGGCCCTTGAAGTCTCATAAACACGCCCAAGGAGCCGCCACACTGACAGCCGCGGCGCCCATCCACTAGGCGGCGGCGGCGGCGGTAGTGGTGGTGGTGGTGGTGGTGGTGATGAAAAGAGGCTGGGTATGTTGCTCAATGCCCCACTACAACCACTAGTAACCACCATCATTACCACCGTCACTATCACCCCCACCCCACACTATCACCAGTACTATCACCATCACCACACCATCACACTCACCATTTTACCGTCACCGTCACCATCACCACCACCAAAATGTCAACATCATCACCAGGATCACTTTTTTTTTTTTTTTTTTTTTTTACAGCAGAGGAGACAGTGCAAGGGCGTGAAAAGAAAGAAAACAATAATGAAAAAAAAAAAAAGCCCGCTACTTACTTCTCCGCCATCCGCCATCACCAACACGTCACCAATACCATTATCATCACCATCACCACCATCACCACCACCAAAATGTCAGTATCATCACCAGGAACAATTACCATCACCGTCACCGCCATCACCAATACGTCACCACCACCACCACCACCTCCACAACTGTCACCACTTGCCACCATCGTCACTACCACCACCACCAACAACAACAACAACGCCTGGTAGCGCCGCCTGGTCGGGAGTGTTTCCTAACAAGACAGGTCGCCACAAAAACCAGAGTTCACGTCGAGTTCTCCGAGAAAGATCTTATCCTTAACATCCTTCTCCTCCTCCTCCTCCTCCTCCACCTGCTCCTCCCTCACCTTCTTCTCCTCCTCCACCTCCACCTCTTGCTCCCTCTCCACCTCCGCATCCTTCTCTTCCTCCACCTTGATCTCCTCCTCCTCCTTCTTCACCTCCACTTGTTCTCGTTTTTCTCCTCCTCCACCTCCTGTTCCTTCTCCACCTCCACTTTCTTCTCCACCTTCGCCTTCTTATCTTCCTTCACCTCCTTGTCGTTCTCTTCTTCCTACTCCTTCTCCACATCCTCCACCTTCAAATCCCTCTCGTCCTCCTCCTCCTCCTCCATCTCTCCCTGCTACTTTTCTCCTCCTTCCCATGCAGCAAGAATCCTTCCTTTCCTTCATCTCTTCCTGTTCTTGTTCCTCCTTCCTTCCTATTCTCTCCTCCTCTTCTTCATCTTACACATTTTATTTTTTCCTCCTATTCTTCCTCCACTTCCTCTTCTTGTTCCTCATCTCTTCAGGTTGTGTAAGAGTGGAAGAGAGAGAGAGAGAGAGAGAGAGAGAGAGAGAGAGAGAGAGAGAGAGAGAGAGAGAGAGAGAGAGAGAGAGAGAGAGAGAGAGAGAGAGCAAAAGGCCATCTTATCGCGTTATTTCCCGATCGGTAAAGAGCAAAGCAAAATGACAAAGACGAGCGTGGGACCTGTCATGCTGCTTCTCCTCCTCCTCCTCCTCCTCCTCCTCCTCCTCCTCCTGAGTAACACACGCAAGAGGAAAAACGGAGATGAGTGATAAAATGATCCCGACCGACAGAGGGAGAGGAGGGAGAGAAGGAGAGGGGGAGGGAGGCAGAGAAAGGGGGAGCGAGGGCACAGGTGTCATACTGCTCACGCGTTCATGAGTGTGTGTGTGTGTGTGTGTGTGTGTGTGTGTGCTACAGGGTGAGTGAGTGAGGCGTCGTGAGTGGCTGGACGGCCGGAGAGAGAGAGAGAGAGAGAGAGAGAGAGAGAGAGAGAGAGAGAGAGAGAGAGAGAGAGAGAGAGAGAGAGAGAGAGATAGAGAAGACCCAGCACTTCTATAAATCCCCCCATTTTTCTCTCCACCTCTCCCTCCCTCTTCTCTTTGCCTCCCCCTCCCCTTCCCTTCCCCTTTCCCTTACCACCTGAAGAGCAACAAGTGGTGGGGCAACGGGACCTCTACCCCCCCCTCCCCTTACCCCCTCCCCCCTTCCCATTCACCCCTAACCCTACTAAAGTATTTCCGCCTGAATGCGCTATGACGTTTGGTATTGGAGGAGGAAAGGGAGGGAGGGGGGAAGGGGAGGGTGTTGTTCTCGCGTTCTCTCCCTCCCCTCCTGCCACGCCCTCGTCCGCGTCAGGGGGTGCAGGGGGCGTGGGAACGAGGCTGAGGGCGTGGGCGTGTGGGTGTATGCGTATGTGTAAATGTTACCTGCGTGATGAGATTAAAGGTTCTCAGGTGTGTTTTGGGTGCCAGGTGAAGGTGGGTGTGGAGTATGTTTATTATAGTAGAAGTGGTAGATGTAGTTATAATAGTAGTAGTAGTAGTAGTAGTAGTAGTAGTAGTCTTAGCAGAAGCAGTATATAGTAGTAGTAGTAATAGTGGTAGTAGTAGTAGTAGTAGTAGTAGTCTTAGTAGAAGCAGTATATAGTAGTAATAGTAGTAGTAGTAGTAGTAGTAGTTTTTGTTGTAGCAGTAGTAGGGATAATGCTAGAACAGACACAACACTAACCACGAAAACCATAGCAATGATAACAATAACAATAACATAAATAATAATAATAATGGTGATAATAATAGAAAATACCTAAATAAAGAAATAAAGAAACATACAGGTGATAACACTGCACCTTCTCCCTCCCAACAGGTAACACCGCATGACGCGCACGGGGACGGATCTCACCTGGACAAGAAGCAGGAACAGGTATGAGCCAGGCAGGTGAGCTGAGCAGGAGAGGTGAGGGATGCTAATCAGACCTTGCGCTACCACCAGGATGCTGATACCTGAGGGAGGGAGGGAAGGAGTGAGGGATGAGGTGAGGGAAGGGCGAGTGAATGAGTTTGTGAAGGAATAAGCGTTTTAGTGAATGGGGGAATGAATGAGTGAGTAACGGAATAAGAACGAGTGAAATAGTGACAAGGGTAGAGAAGGAAGGAAGGATTGAGGAGGAAAGAAAATGGCCATTGGAGTGAGATTTAGGAGGGAAGATAAGGAAAATGAATGAGTGAATAAAGATTAGGAAAGTGAGTAACTGAATAACGAACTAAAACAAAAACAAAATCTGGACTGACTGACTGATTGCCTAAGTAAATAACTGGCTGACTGACTGACTGATTAACTGACTAAATGATTGACGGTCTTAATGATTGATTGACTGACCGACTGGCTAACTAATTGAGTGGATGATTGACTGACTGACTAACTAATTAACTTGCTGACTAACTAACTAACTAACTCACTCACTCACTCACTCACTCACTCACTAACTCATTCACTCACTCACTCACTCACTCACTAACTAACTAACTAACTCACTCACGCACTCACTCACTCACTCACTAACTCATTCACTCACTCACTCACTCACTCACTAACTAACTAACTAACTAACCAACTGACTGACAGACTGAGGAACCAAGAAAAGGAACAGAACACGAAAACGAGATAGCTAGAGAGAGCAAGAAAGAAAAAAGAGAGAAAAAAGAGAGAGGGAGCCGTGACTCACATACCCACCTCGTCACCTTACCTGAGAGCGTGGGAACACCTGAGAGAGAAAAGCCCCGAAGGAGGAGGAGGAGGAGGGAGGGGGGGGGGGGGGCACACGCGAGGGTCGACACGGAACACGGAACACGGAACAACAGTGGCCACGCGACCTCGGGAAAAGGCAAGTAGCGCGGGAACCCGACACCCGACAGAAAAGAGGCCGACATTCCGATACCCCGACCCACCGACACCCGGACAACCCGACAACGAGACAATCCGACACCCCGACAAAGAGACCGATATTACGATAACGTGACATTCCTACATCCCGACACAACAATACCCCGACACCCCACCAATGAGAGAACCCAACAAAGAGACAACCCGACAGCAAGACATAACGATACCCCGACAACCCAATAACCCGGACAAACGATACCCAGACATACCCATATCCCCCGACAACCCAATAACCCGGACAAGCGATACCCAGACATACCCATACCCCGACAACCCACTCCCCCGACAACCCACATACCGACAACAAGACATAACGATACCCCGACAACCCAATAACCCGGACAAACGATACCCAGACATACCCATACCCCGACGACCCACTACCCCGACAACAAGACATAATGATATCCGACAACTCCGACAACTCGATCGCAAAACCTTCCGACAAATAGACCAACCGATATACCGACACCCCGACAACAAGGCATCCCGACAACAATTTATATCAGTTAATGTAAAGTCTATTCAGCGTTTTTATGTCATTTTACCTTTTAATTATTTCTTACCTGCTTCACCTGAGTCTCAATTAATTAAGAATCTACCTGTGTGTGTGTGTGTGTGTGTGTGTGTGTGTGTGTGTGTGTGTGTGTGTGTGTGTGTGTGTGTGTCGTGGGCCATTCGTTGTCATATTATTGGTGATTTATTTCGCATTTTTCGTAATATCAGTCATTGGCGCTGTTGCTCTTATGATTAATGGCGTCTCTCTCTCTCTCTCTCTCTCTCTCTCTCTCTCTCTCTCTCTCTCTCTCTCTCTCTCTCTCTCTCTCTCATTACGCACAGCTGTTTTCACCTGTTCTCCCTCACACCTGGGCGCCGTTACCTACCTTGGCAGCCGTCCATTCCAATACTTTCTCCTGACGTTGAAAAAAAAAATGGAAAAGGAAATGAAGGAATGTCACTTTTGGTCTGTATTTCTGAAAGGACAGACTATTTGGTGCACATTTTCCTACCTGTTCCAACGACACCTTGACGGAGATATTCGGGCATAGAAGAAACAGAAGTAGTAGCAACAGTAGTAGTAGTAGTAGTAGTAGTAGTAATAGTACAAGAGTAGAAGGAGAGCAAGTAGGAGAAGAAGGAAAAAAAAAGATGAAGAAGAAAAGACGAAAAAGAAGAGGAGGAAGAAGAAGAAAAAAATTAGTTACCCTTGAAGAAGCTCGCAGCAGTAATCCGAACATCCAGTTATCTGGATAAGAAGACTCGTGATTATCCGAACCCTGTGTTATCCGGACATTTACTTTTCCAGAAATTAAGTTATCCGGACCCTCGCTTATCCGAACAGCTGGATATCTGGAAATGAAGTTATCCGGACATCTAGCTCTCTGGAATTCAAGTTAACCAAACATCGAGTTATCCGGAAATCCAGTTATCCGGACATCTATATATCTGGAAATGAAGTTATCCGGACATCTAGCTCTCTGGAATTCAAGTTAACCAAACATCGAGTTATCCGTAAATCCAGTTATCCGGACCCTCACCTATCCGGATTTCTAGTTATCTGGATTTTGTTATGTGGACCCTTAGTCATCTTTGTATCAAGTTATCCAGACCCTCCTCATCCGGACATCTAGTTATTCGGACATTAAGTTATCCGGACGCTCACTTATCCGGATTTCAAGTTATCCGGATTTTGTTATGTGGACCCTTAGTTATCTTTGTATCAAGTTATCCAGACACCACCTCATCCGGACATCAAGTTATCCGGAGCCTGAGTTATCCGTCCACCCGTCCGTCCGGTCCTCCCCAGCCAGCCCACCGCGCCGCATAACGCACGCCGCTTATTGAGTCGGCATGAAAACCGTGAACACCAAGTTGACCTCCAGGGCAGCGAGAACCAATCAGCGGCGAGCAGCGAGTGACGTCACGAGCCACACACCTCAGACAGGTATTGGCGGCGGCGAGAGGGGGGTGAGGGGGAGGGGGGAGGGGGAGGGGTGGGCGTAAGGAATAGGATGTCCAAGGGTGGTGGAGGGGAGGCGATGGTGTAAAAAGAGGACACCAGTTACGTGAGTGTCAGAGAGAGAGAGAGAGAGAGAGAGAGAGAGAGTGGGGAGCGTCACGTGAGAAAATGGTAATGCAAAGTAAATTTTGGCTTGGAGCATCGCGGGAGTCACGAGCCGCGGCGAGATTTACTGAGGGCGGCGGTGGAGGCTGCAGTAGTCCATCTCCCGCCCGTCGAAACACACACACTCACACACACACACACACACACACACACACACGGTGGCGGCGCCTCGTCGTGTCAGGTTCAGTCTGCAGGCGGACGCCCTCGTAGCCGCACGCCCGCCGCCGGTGCCGCGTCACGCCGCCATGGGGACGCCGGTGCCCACCGAGACTAAGGATAACAGTGCCACGGAGCGCGGCAACCCCGCGGGCGGTGAGTGGCTGACCGGCGCCGCGCGGGCCCGGGCTGCATGCTTGCCTTAACACAACACTCCCTCCCTCCTGTCCTCTTGTGACGCTTCCCTCCCCCGCAGGCGCCCTCACCCCCCTACGCCCGGAGGTCAGGTGGTCCCCGCCCATGTCATCCCCGCCCATGTCGTCCCCGCCCATGTCGTCCCCCTCTCCTGGTCCTGCCGCGGCCTCCCCGCCCGCCCACCAGACGCCCACGCCCGCGCCATCCCCGGGAACCTCTGACCCACAGTTCCTAAGCCGCCTGTCGCGGGTCCCTGCTGCGCTGCACCTGTTCCAGTCGCTGCCGCTGCTGCAGGCGGTGAACGGCTGCCACGGCGACACCAAGCCGCTGCCGCCGCCCTTGGGGATGGACCCGCGGGTGGCGGGGCTGCTGCAGGGGTGCCAGCTGCCGTGGGCGGCGCTGGGCGCGAGCGAGCTGGCCCTGAACCGCCTGCTGCTGACCCCCGGGGGCCGCCTCAGCAGGCCCAAGAAGCGCTACATCTGCAAGTACTGCCAGCGGGAGTTCACCAAGAGCTACAACCTGCTGATCCACGAGCGGACGCACACGGACGAGCGGCCCTTCCCCTGCGACATCTGCGGCAAGGCCTTCAGGAGGCAGGACCACCTCCGCGACCACAAGTACATCCACAGCAAGGAGAAGCCCTTCAAGTGCGAGGCGTGCGGCAAGGGCTTCTGCCAGGCGCGCACGCTCGCCGTGCACAAGGCACAGCACGCCCACGACACCCTCCCCCCCACCCCTCCCGCGCCCCCCGCAGCCTCGCCGCCGCTTCCTGCTTGTGCGTCGCCCCTTAGAGCCCTTGACCTGCGGGGGCGCCTCTCTCCCTACCCCGCCCTGGCCAGGCTCAGCCGTGCCCTCGGCCCAAACCTGCAGCTGTTCCCGCTGCCCTCCCCCACCACGCCGCCGCCGCCCAGCGACGGCCCGGACCAGGAGGAGCCCGACGTAGTGTTCGTGATGGCGGGGGACACGGCGGAGGCGGCGGAGGAGAAGGCGCTTGACCTGACGGTGTACAGCAGACGACGGTACCGGGAGGAGGCGGCTGCGGCGGCGGCGCGCCTCGTCGACCACAACAAAAACCAAATAACGTTTCGCCAAGACCTCGAGGTGAAGGGCGACGGCGTGCGGTGATGTGTGTGTGTGTGTGTGTATGTATGTGTGTGTGTGTGTGTGTGTGTGTGTGTGTGTGTGTGTGTGTGTGTGTGTGTGTGTGTACGCTCCTGGAGGGGTCTGGTCACGCCCACACGGGGCCTGTCTACTGCAGTGCCTGACCTTGCTTTGTGTGCTTTGTGGCACCGCGGCCTCTCGTCGGCCCGGCCTCGCCACCTCAGGGGCACAAACTTGCCTTTAGGTAATCTTATGTACCGCGCGTTTGGGACACAGAGGAAGAGAGAGAAATATGATTTATTTTGGATAAATAAAAGTCTAAAACTTTAACCAAATATTGTTATTCCCCGCTCCAAGCCGCCACACTCCGGTGCTCCTCAAGACCCATTGCTTGTGTGCCGCCCTCCGTCAGGAATATTATTATTGTTAAACATTTGTGAAGAAATGGTGACCTAGTGGTTAGCATCAGATTTAATAAGGCTTGGGCGGAATCAGATGGAAAGAAAACAAAGAGTAGGTAATGAAGAGAGGGGATAAAAGGAAGGGGGAATAGTGCTGAGAGCTGTGTGCCGCCCGCCGTGTGGGTTGGTATTCAGTTATTCATTCAGTTATCTTTTGGGGAAAAGTGAAGACCCAGAGAGTGCTGGTAGTCTGTCGCCTGCAGCCGTACTTTGAAAAACCATGATGCGTAGTGTACGGAAAGAGGAGGAAGGAAAGGAAAGCCGAGGGAAGGGCAAATAAAACTAATATGGAGTAAAGAAAAAGGAAATAATGAATCATATATAGTTGTGAAGGAAAGGCGAACCATGGTCTTATATATAACGGGAATATGAAGAGGAAACGGAAAAAGAGGAAGAGGAGATAAAAGAAGACGAGGAGTAAAGGGCGGGGAGGCAGGAAGGTTGGTTTTACTGATGCAAGACAAAGAATGGCAGAGGGAGGAAGGGAGAGAGGCGTTGACGGGGAGGGAGAGAAGAAAGAGGTTGGGAGGAAAAAAATGGGGTGCCGGCCTTTCTCTGAGCCATAACCGAGTACATAACTTCTTTCCCTTTATCCTCTGCCCTCTTCTTTCCCTCCTCCTCCTCCTCCTCCTCCTCCTCTTCTTTCTCATCCTCTTTCTCCTCTTTCTCCTTCCCACAACCACAAATATTCAACAATTCTTCTGCCTTGTGATAAAAACTTGGTCTTCCTCCTCTTCCTTCTCCTCCTCTCCTCCTCCTCCTCCTCCTTCAGGCAGCTCCTCCCTCCCTTTTCACCGCTTTGAAGGAAGAAGAGGAAGAGGTGGAGACAAAGAAGGAGGAATGTAAGGCACACGACCCTTCATCTTCCTCCTCCTCCTCCTCCTCCTCCTCAGTCTTCGTTCATTCTTTTCTCTGATTTATTATTATGATATTTTTCTTTACTTTCGTCTATGTTATGGTTCACCAGTTTCGTCCGTCTCTCTCTCTCTCTCTCTCTCTCTCTCTCTCTCTCTCTCTCTCTCTCTCTCTCTCTCTCCCCCTTCGCAGCTTATAGTGTTATTTTTCTTTATTTTTGAAGGTAGATAAATAAATGGAGAGAGAGAGAGAGAGAGAGAGAGAGAGAGAGAGAGAGAGAGAGAGAGAGAGAGAGAGAGAGAGAGAGAGAGAGAGAGAGACCTAGGAAGGTTTTAGTGGTGGGAGACTGTCAAGTCAGGCTCACTGACAGGTAATTTTGTTCAAGGGATAAGGGGAACGTAGAGTTTGCTTTCCCGGAGCAGGTATGCAGCACGTTTCTGACAGGATTGAGAATATTTTAGCAGGGGAAAGTACTCAATCTATCGTCTTCTACAGTTTCGGTGGCAATGATATCGGTAGAGTGGTAAGCGAAGAAATCTTTAGGCTCTTTAGGGAATCGTACACTAAAGTGAAAGACATCGGTGGGGTGCCGACAAATTGAAGGATGTGATCATTACTAGGCAAGTAGTCCAGGATGAGATTGGTCGGTTGAAAAAAGATCGCCGAGACCAGACGAAATATTTCCACGGGTTCTGAAAGAATGCAAGGAGGTCCTCAGTGGCCCATTTACCGATATCTTTAAGATGTCGGTAAATTATGGGTATGTGCCCAACCAATGGAAAGTAGGTAATGTGACGCCGATTTTTAAAAAGGGAGACAAGTCAGCCACCTCAAATTATCGCCCAATTAGCTTAACATCAGTTGTAGGCAAGATGTTGGAGTCAGTTTTATCCGGGAGCATTCGGGACCATCTAGAGAAGCATAGTTTAATTCATTACTCACAGCATGGGTTCACGAAGCGCAGGTCTTGCCTTACTAACCTGTTGTCCTTCTACACTAAAGTAATCGAGGCGGTTGACAGAGATGAAAACTGTGAGATACTTTATGTAGATTTCAATAAAGCGTTCGACAAAGTCCTCACCACCGGCTATTACTAAAATTACAGGCTCACGGCGTTGATGGGAAAGTTTTGAACTGGATTAGGGCTTGTCTTAGTTGCAGGAAGCAGAGAGTGTAAATTAATGATAAAAAATCTGAATGGGGCAGTGTTACGAGTGGAGTCCCACAGGGGTCGGTGCTGGGTCCACTGCTTTTTATTATTTACACCAATGATTTGCACACAAGAATTAGTAGTGATGTCAGTAAGTTCCCAGATGATACCAAGATCGGTAGAGTAATCCAATCAGACCAGGACGTTAGCTTTCTCTAGGATGAGCTTGACAGACTTTATGATTGGGCGTGGCAAATGGAATTCAATGTCAGAAAGTGTAGTATTCTGAGTGTAGGTAGGAATAACCCCTCACACAATTACTCCTTAGTGAGCGCTGACCTCCGTCCTTGGGCTCAATGCATTCAGGGTAAAAATCGTGCAAACAGCGTACTGGGTTTCATCTCAAGGAGCATAAGCAATAGGAGCGCTGAGTCATCCTCAAACTTTACTTAGCGCTAGTTAGAATTCATCTCGATTATGCGGTTCAGTTCTGTTCACCCTACTATTGAATGGATATCAAGATGTTAGAATATCTTCAGAGGAGGATGACAGGGGATTCAGGGGGTGAGAAACTTGCCTTATGAGGACAGGCTGAAGCATTTAAATCTACAGTCTAAAAAGACGAAGGTTGCGAGGAGACCTGGTCGAAGTCTATAAATGGATGAAGGGCTTCAGTAAAGGGGATGTCAATAAGGTTTTGTTTGTAAAAGAACCAAGTAGGACACGTAGCAATGGTTATAAGTTAGATAAATTGAGATTCAACAAAGACATAGGCAAGAATTGGTTTACCACTTGAGTGGTGGATGAATGGAACAGACTTGGCAGTCATGTTGTGAGTGCCAATACCATAGATACATTCAAAAAGAAATTGGATAAAGTCATGGATAGCGGTGGGGCTAGGATTACAGGGGCTGCGTTGTATAGGCCAACCAGACTCTTGCAGACTCCATACATTCTTATGTTCTTATGTTCTTATGAGGATGGTACGGACCTTAAAGTACAAAGGAGAAGAGAAGAGGAGCAGGAGTAAGAAGAACGTGAACAAGAAGGAAAATAGAAAGAATAAGAAAAGGGAAGGAGGACGAGGAGAAAAAAAAGAATAGAAGTAAAAGAACATGAAAAGAGGAGAAAAAGCAGGAGGAGGAGGAGGAAAAGAAGGAAAAGAAGAGGAAGAAGAAGAAGAAGAAAAAAAGAGAAAGAAGGAGAAGGAGGAGGAGCAGATATGAGTCTGTCTGTCGGTCGAGGTGATTGTTGTGTTTTAAATCAGCTAATTATCGACGCGTGATCTTGTTTATTGTGCTGTTTGTGTGTGGCTGGGGCGTGGGAGTGTGTGTGTGTGTGTGTGTGTGTGTGTGTGTGTGTGTGTGTGTGTGTGTGTGTGTGTGTGTGTGTGTGTGTGTCAACTTCATTCCCACTCAAGGATTCATTAAAAATTTTGGTGCCAATAGATTTAATCAGATATTCAGATTCTTTTTCTGCAGCTTTTATAGTAGCAGACAACCAAGTAGTAGTAGTAGTAGTAGTAGTAGTAGTAGTAGTAGTAGTTGTAGTAGTAGTGGTAGAAGCAGTAATAAATATTCGCCCTCGTTAACTAGTTCTTGCAGCGTAATGAGGTCAATGCCATGTAATGATGAGTTATAATCTATTTCTTTGCTACGAACAGTGTATTTATCAGTTTGGCTTAACAGGTGGCACAGATATAGCGCAGTCCGCCAAGCCGTTTCGTTTTCATGGCGCCGTGGCTGGTAAAGAAAATGGTCTTGTCGAGGGGTACACTGCTTAGTTTGATAGTCCCTTGTTTCCTAAATATATATACATTGTGGGCGTGTAAGCCAACTCTTGCGCCTCGAAATATTCCCCGAGCACCGCCTGAGTCACCTGCCTCTATGCTTCCTTACTTGGTCGGCGAGGTCACAAGTTAGCGCCTCCATTTGAAGACGATCACAGTGAGGGCACGAAAATCCATCCAGGAGGCGAAGCAGTACACAGAAATATCAATCCTACACTTAAAAATGAGTTATAAGTTAGAGCCTCCATTTGAAGACGATCACATTGACGGCACGAAAATCCATCCAGGAGACGAAGTAGTACACAGAAATATCAATCTTACACGTAAAAATGAATTAAAAGTTAGCGCCTCCATATGAAGACGATCACATTGACGGCACGAAAATCCATCCAGGAGACGAAGTAGTACATACAAATATCAATCTTACACATAAAGATGAATCATAAGTGAAGGGTGATTCATAAATGGTTCTGCTATATGTAACTTCATTCGGTAAAGCTTATCAAGACTATCACGGCTGGAGGACACCGTTACCACATCCTCGTACTCAGCACATTATATTTTTCGGTTTCTGACACATAAGCACATCAAAAGAATATCGATACTTTATGACTTTAACGCTAACATTAATTGCGTATCGTTGTTGGCGTGGCCAGGACAGTTTTGGGCTTGAAACTGAGGAATGCAATGTTCTGAGCACGTCAATCTGGTAACGGTGCTCGAGGAGGAAATGGGGGGAAGGGGGAGGCTTGTGTTACAGCACCCGATAAACAATAACTACACCAGAACAACTAACGAACCTACACCATACAACTGTACACTCCTACTGTCTTTCCTATTCCCCACCTGTACCTCACCACTAACCCACTTCCTCTTCTTACTATACCCTTGATTGAAAAAAAAACGAACCTTCACCATACAACTGTACATTCCTACTGTCTTTCCTATTCCCCCACCTGTACCTTCGCCACTAACCCACTTCCTCTTCTTACTATTCCCTTGATTAAAGAAGAAAAAAAAAGCAGGCTGCAGAAATGTCAGCGTGTGTAGCTATGAGAGGAAGATGAATTATACAGACAAGTAATATGATGATTTTTTGATAAAGATCCCCAACAAATTACAAGGATTAGATTGTTTGTTAGGGCCTTTGTTTTCCAGGGAGTGCATGAGTTTCGGGTGAAGGCCACTCACGAATTTTAAATGTGAGATTGTTTATATATTTTCCAGATATATTTTGAAGTTTTTTTTTTATTGTACATCAAGAGCTTCTATGTCTTGAAAGATTATTTACTTGTGAAAGATGAATATTGTATGAAAGGTTAGTATTTTTAGGTGACAAGTTGGAGTTTATAGGGAAAGGGATGTGTATGTGTGTGTATATGTTTGTGTATATGTGTGTGTGTGTGTGTGTGTGTGTGTGTGTGTGTGTGTGTGTGTGTGTGTGTCAAAGAGCGGCTTTTCGCACCAAAGAGAAAATTTTGCATCGCCGCGCCTCAAAAGCAAGCCAATCAATGCCTCGGGACGCCATTTACTTCAAGGCGTTAACACACACACACACACACACACACACACACACACACACACACACACACACACACCTCCAAGGCCCTAATTCGCCGCTCCTCCGCCGCTCAGAAGTCTCTACAAATCGTCTGAACCTATTTTATTTGAACTGATTTTGTATTTTCCTGGAATTTATTTTATATTTACCTGGTTGTCTGTTTTCATCTCTTCCTGCCTTTGTAGTATCAGTAATGATGTTAGTCGTAGTCAGTAGTAGTAGTAGTAGTAGTAGTAGTAGTTGTAGTAGTAGTAGTAGTAGTAGTAGTAGTGGTAGCAGCAGCAGCAATATATGTTCTGCCTTTGTTGTTGAGTGAATGAACGCGTCACCTGAGAGCCGTAATAACACCTGTAACTCACAATAAACACCTACACATATCCAACAATACTTTTGGTGTGGGAAAGCCGACGCTCTATTGTTACCGGAAAAATATTGCCGGTATTAGAGAAACAACAATAGCGCAATTAAAAATTTCGAAATATACACTTCTGTTTACCTGGAATCGTAGACTCACCTACAGAATAAGTCGGGGCAGCAAACAGAGCCACCAATGAGCTAAAAGGTCACCGTGTTTGGGGCCATTCCTCCGGCACTGACCTGCCACCCAAGCCGCCCACTGTAAACATAAAGGGAAGGTGACCCCGCCCTCACACTCATGCTTTTAATTAACACGGTGGCACAGTATCAGAACACCTCTCCTCCCGAAATTGACCTCTCTTTCGGCCACCTCTTTTGATTCTTTTTTGTAGGAGCATCGAGTAGCGGGCTTTTCTTATTATTGTTTCCTTTTTTTGTGCCCTTGAGCTGTTTCCTTTGTTGTAAAAAAAAAAAAAAAAAATACGGTGTTATATACATTAGAGAAACTGCAATAACTGATGAACTAAAACATCATCAGTGGCTCAGGTGGTGTGCTGCCCTGACCACTATTTTGAAGGCCCGGGTTCGAGTCCTGGCCGGCAGTGATGTACGTTTCGAGATAATGACGTTGACTTAAGGTTTATTTCTTTGTTTTTCAGAATAGGAAGCAGCTCAAGGACAAAACGAAACATATAAAAACAAAACAAAAAGGCCGCTAAGCACTTCTATAAAAGAGCCAAGAAAGTAACGACGTAGGAACCTAAAACACAAAACAGCATTGCGACTCGCTGTGAATATACGAGGAAAATAACGCACGATACATTTACTCCGTTTTGTTTTTTACTGTCTGAGCTGTGAGTGTTCCCGCGCCGCCTGGCCTTGACGTGGGCTGAGGGTAACACAGCAACACAGCTTTATGACGCTCTGGCTGTTTACATTTTTATCACGGTTATTAAAATTGACTGGATGGGATTACGCGTCCTGCACCCCGCCTTCTCCCCCCCCCCCCCTCTCTCTCTCTCTCTCTCTCTCTCTCTCTCTCTCTCTCAACCCCTATTCATATGATACAAAAAAGGTTAATAATTAATAATCTTCTTCCCTGTATACATATTTTCTTCCCTCATCCTCCCCATTCAGCCTCTCCAGCCATTCACTATTATTGCTTCCTATATTCCTGTCTCATCTCGAGGTTCCTTTCTGTCTATCTATCTATCCCCTTTAACATTGTGTCAGCGCTCTTTCGCAATAGTGTGGCGGATAATATGATAGCTATATATATTGTTTTGTTAGGTCAAGATTAGTGCACCTTCAAACACATGATACGGACAGGAACGCTGGTTATACATCTCAACACAGCAATAAAAAAAACTCCCTTTGTTATAGTATAGTAAGCTTTATTGTAGAGGAAGATTGTTAAATTTACTAAGTATACACAAACAGAGTGAGTTCGGGTTATAGTTTAGGTAAGGTTAAGGGTCACATCACACACCTGTTATTCTTTTGTTATTTTTCTTCTTCTTTTGGACATGTTCTTCTATACCTCACTATTATTGCTCCCTCACCCTCACGCGATCCTCCCCTCCTCACTGGTGCGGAGAAGGCAGCTAGCACGTGTCTCCTCACCTCTCGCCCCCTGGTCCTGGTTAGTTAGCGAGGCAGCCTGAGTGCATGTCCAGTTATCTTTGACTCCACACGCAGGGCAATTCTGTACACCACTAAACCATAACGTCATTTTCCCTAAGAGCTGCATGGACTAACTGGGATGGCGAGGCAAACACGTGTCTTCCCAGATTTTTCCTCCTCTTCTGGTTAGTTAGCGAGCCGGGTATCTAAGACTCCACACGCAGGGCAATTCTGTACGCCACTAAACCATAACGTCATTTTCCCTAAGAGCTGGGACTTACTGGGATGGCGAGGCAAACACGTGTCTTCCCTGAGCTTCCCTCCTCTTCTGGTTAGTTAGCGAGCCGGGTATCTAAGACTCCACACGCAGGGCAATTCTGTACACCACTAAACCATAACGTCATTTTCCCTAAGAGCTGGGACTTACTGGGATGGCGAGGCAAACACGTGTCTTCCCTGAGCTTCCCTCCTCTTCTGGTTAGTTAGCGAGCCGGGCATCTAAGACTCCACATCTGTGCGCCACTAAACCCTCACATCATCCTCTATAAAGGCTGTGAATTTGTTTGGGCGTAGAGGCAGGCACGTGTCGTCCCTGATTTTCCGTCCCTTTCTCTTTTTTTTTTTTTTTTTTACAGCTAAGGAGACAGCTCAAGGGCGCAAAGAAAAAAAAAGAAAATAAAGGCCCGCTACTCACTGCTCCCGAACAGAGGTTAAAGGAGTGTCCAAAATCAGAGGTCAATAGTTAGGTCATGGTTAGGTATACCGAGGCAGCCCTGTATATAGCGCTTGTCCATCTTCTTAGTCATCACACACTGGACATGTTTTTCCATACGTCGCTATACCCTAACGTCATCCCCCTAAGAGCTGGAACTTCATTGGGGTGGAGAAGCAAACAAGTGTCTTCCCTGATTTTTTTAAGC
>NC_066560.1:4118487-4178487 GCF_024679095.1 Eriocheir sinensis
CACACACACACACACACACACACACACACACACACACACACACACACACACACACACACACACACACACACACACACACACACACACACACACACACACACACACACACACACACACACACACACACACACACACACACACACACACACACACACACACACACACACACACACACACACACACACACACACACACACACACACACACACACACACACACACACACACACACACACACACACACACACACACACACACACACACACACACACACACACACACACACACACACACACACACACACACACACACACACACACACACACACACACACACACACACACACACACACACACACACACACACACACACACACACACACACACACACACACACACACACACACACACACACACACACACACACACACACACACACACACACACACACACACACACACACACACACACACACACACACACACACACACACACACACACACACACACACACACACACACACACACACACACACACACACACACACACACACACACACACACACACACACACACACACACACACACACACACACACACACACACACACACACACACACACACACACACACACACACACACACACACACACAGACACACACACACACACACACACACACTCTCTCTCTCTCTCTCTCTCTCTCTCTCTCTCTCTCTCTCTCTCTCTCTCTCTCTCTCTCTCTCTCTCTCTCTCTCTCTCTCTCTCTCTCTCTCTCTCTCTCTCTCTCTCTCTTTCCCAACCCTATAAGAACAGCCTATTGTGAGGAAATATGACGCAATAAGTCCTTTCTTCTTCCTCTTCTTCTCTTCCTCTTTCCTCTTTCTCTGCCTCCCCGTCCTCCTCCTCTTCGTCTCTTCCTTTCTCCTTTCTCTCTGTGTCTCCGTCCTCCTCCTCTGAAAGTTAGCACGCGACTGTCGGTGTATAGGCCCAAGGAAGATAGGGAAGGGTGGCGTGATGCTGGTTAAGTCATAGGGTGAACCATTCTGCCTACCTACCTACCTAACCTACCTGCCTACCTACTTACGGTCTAGCTATCTACCTGTCTATCTGTTCCTTCAGTCTTGTAGAGATTTATTAACGTTAAAAGAGAAAGTCGCCTTTTCCTTCATCTATCCCTTAATATCTGTACTTCTTTTACACACTTTTCTTCTTCGTTTCTTTCACCCTCCCGTTTTCTTTCCTATTTCTTTAACATCTTTTTCATCTTTTCCTTCTTTATGTCTTTTTATCTTTATTATTATTGTTTTATTATTCAGTTATCCGTCTACCTACCTGCCTGCCTACCTCCCTTCCTACGTAATCTCCCTGCCTGCCTGCCTACCTCCCTTCCTACGTAATCTCCCTGCCTGCCTGCCTACCTCCCTTCCTACCTATAACCTCCCTGCCTACCTGCATACCTCTCTTCCTACCTATAACCTCCCTGCCTACCTGCCTATCTGCCTACCTTCCTTCCTACCTAACCTCCCTGCCTACCTCCCTTCCTGCCTAACCTCCCTGCCTACCTGCCTACCTCCCTTCTTACCTGCCTACTTCCCTTCCTACCTAACCTACCTGCCTACCCTGCCTATCTATGTACTTGTCTGTCTGTTCCTTCAGCCTTGTACCACGAGTGTCTAGATGCGTTGTCGTTGTTTTATTTGGTGGGCAATGATTTTTTAATCCTTTGGAAAGTTATTTTGAAAGCTTTGGCTTCATCTGAACGAAATTTATATTGTTAGTTTATTATTATGTTTTTGTTTCTTATAGTTTTAGTATTTATTTCTTGTTATTTTATGTATTTTTTGTTTGAAAAGATACTTCTACTACTACTACTACTACTATTACTGCTACTACTGCTATGTATTGCTTCTTTTTTTATGTGTCGGCCTATAGCGCTTGTAGGCTTTCTTGGTAGGGCCTGATGATCGGCCCCAGCCCGTTGTTGTGCAGGAAAGTGTTTATAGAGGCGCCATCTTGCTTGACTCATGCTGCCCCCAGGAGCTCATCTTTGAGCCTCTCTTTAGAGAGAGCATCTAGAGTCCAGGTTGATGGGTGGTCTTCAGGACAGCATGTGGGTAATCTTGGGCCACTCGGCGGTGACTGAAAACTCCCAGCTGTGGCGGCTGGCAGGACTCGAACCCGCGTCCTCGTAGACGTGGCGTCGACACACTAACTACTACTACTACTATAACTGTACTACTACTACTACTACTACTACTACTACTACTACTACTATTACAAATACTAATTGGCTAATAATAATAATAATAATAATAATAATAATAATAATAATAATAATAATAATAATAATAATAATAATAATAATAATAATAATAATAATGATAGGTATTACCATTATAATAATAATAATAATAATAATAATAATAATAATAATAATAATAATAATAATAATAATAATAATAATAATAATAATAATAATAATAATCATAATAATCATAATCATAATAATAATAATAATAATAATAATAATAATAATGATAATAATAATAATAATAATAATAATAATAATAATAATAATAATAATAATAATAATAATAATAATAATAATAATGATAATAATAATAATAATAATAATAATAATAATAATAATAATAATAATAATAATAATAATAATAATAATAATAATAATAATAATAATAATAATAATAATAATAATAATAATAATAATAATAATAATAATAATAATAATAATAATAATAATAATAATAATAAAACAATAATAATAATAATAATAATAATAATAATAATAATAACAATAATAATAATAATAATAATAATAATAATAATAATAATAATAATAATAATAATAACAATAATAATAATAATAATAATAATAATAATAATAATAATAATAATAATAATAATAATAATAATAATAATAATAACCTACCTGCTTTCCCATCTGGTTTTAATCATATAACCTCAGATTTGATGTACTAGGCGCAGGCAAGACAGACTTTATAACAGTTGATGATAACAGGTAATGGCTGATGCGTGGCCGAGGCTTGGCGGTCACGTGGTACAGGGCAGCACGACAAACAGACACCTCCCATTAAAGCTAGATCAGGTAATAGATAGGTAGGCTGGGTTAGGTTTAAGGAGCTGGCGTGCGTGGAGTGACTGGCTGAGCTCTTATTACTTCTCTTTCTATCTACTCTACTATCTATTGTCTAACTACTCTGTCTATCTGGTCTAATTTCTTTACTACTATTCATTACTGAGTTGTATTTTTTTTCATCGTTTTTCATATTTTCTTGGGTCTTCTGTGTTCTGCTTTCCTGCCTGATTGCCGGTGTGTGTGTGTGTGTGTGTGTGTGTGTGTGTGTGTGTGTGTGTGTTTTCGTTCAGTTTATTCCACTCCACCGCGTACTCCCACCATCATCAAACTCCTATTTCTATCCCATCCATCTACTATGCAACTCCTCCTCCTCCTCCTCCTCTTCCTCCTCTTCCTCCTCCTCCTTCTCCTCTTTCACCTACTATCACTTGTATGTTCCATGTTTTCTCGACTATTCTAATTCCAATTATTCCCCTCCTCCTCCTCCTCCTCCTCCAACTCTTCCTCCTCCTCCTCCTCCTCCTCCTCCTCCTCCTCCTTCTCCTTCTCCTCTTTCACCTACTATCACTTGTATGTTCCATGTTTTCTCGAATATTCTAATTCCAATTATTCCCCTCCTCCTCCTCCTCCTCCTCCAACTCCTCCTCCTCCTCCTCCTCCTCCTCCTCCTCCTCCTTCTCCTCGTCGTCTTTCTTTACGTCTTCGAGTTCTGAGAAAGACGAGTCAAGCTTTTGTGGAGAGCAGATGCTTTTCATAATATCCTTCCACGTAAAAGCGAGGGGCTGGGACGCATGTACTAAGCAGATCCATTACAGAGGACGCTGAAAACGACAACGATGATGGTAATAACGATGATAACAACAATAATGATGGGTAGAATAATAATAATTGCACTGAATGTTGAATGTAAGTAGTGCGGGAAACGAGTCGCTGGTAAGACTCGTAAAAGACGCGTCGCAGATCTCGTCCCCAATTAGAAGCCTGAAAGCGGTTATTCTAAGAGGGTACCGCGACGCCCCCCGAGAACGCCGCACAGAGCCTGACAGAGAAGGCTTAGCGACGCAGCCTCTTCTGGGTAAAATTTAATAGCAATGTAAGACTAATGCTGAAATGATATTGTAAGTAGATGGAGAAATAGTGTATAGCTTTTTTATTTTAGCCTTTTACAGACCCTCCTCCCTCCCTCCTCCTTCCCCCTCCTCCCCTAAAAGCAATGTAAGGATTTTTTTTTAGCGTTTTTGAGATCCCCCCCCACCCCCTCCTCACCACTCCTTGCCCTCTGGAACACTTTTTTTTTAATAAGTCGTGATAGAGTATTGATGTAAAAGTAATATTAAGCATTTTTTGTCCCGTTTCAAAGACCTTCCTCCTTTCCATGCCCTCTGGAACACTTTTTTAACTCATCTCTGACAACCCTCGTTAATATAATGCAACACTTCCCTGATGACCTCCCCCTTTTATTTCATTTCAGTATCGAACACGTAAGACATCCACCATGACATGTTTTCCCATTTCTTTTGTTACTTGCAGGTCTGCTTTTTCTTCTTGAGCGGGGTAACAGCAAGAGTCTGAAATATTTACAGAGTTGATTCGCTCGTTGACTAAATCAGAGGTTCTCACACTTTTCGACCTGTGACGCCTCCAAATCACACAAATGCTCTCTCTCTCTCTCTCTCTCTCTCTCTCTCTCTCTCTCTCTCTCTCTCTCTCTCTCTCTCTCTCTCTCTCTCTCTCTCTCTCTCTCTCTCTCTCTCTCTCTCTCTCTCTCTCTCTCTCTCTCTCTCTCTCTCTCTCTCTCTCTCTCTCTCTCTCTCTCTCTCTCTCTCTCTCTCTCTCTCTCTCTCTCTCTCTCTCTCTCTCTCTCTCTCTCTCTCTCTCTCTCTCTCTCTCAACTATTGCTCCGTATCATAACATTACAAGTAGGCTGTATTCTGTGTAATGTCATATAACACATAAATAATACCGTTATTGATGTAATTTGTATCTTATATTCGTGCTTCTCTGGGGTTGCGATCCCCAGTTCGAGAACCACTGGGCTAAATGACTACATCATTCAAGCTTTTTTTTAATAAAAGACTGAAAAAAAAATAATCTCATGCATAATAGGTATTAAGTTATCTAAAAAAAAAATCTTATGTAACAGGTTTCAGTGGCAGTCCCCGAGACATCCCATGAGGCGCTTCATAACTTATGCACGAGTCCTTTGATGTGGAAGAGGAGTGACTGCGATGGAATCTGATACATGTCTTACGGCATTTGAACAAGTTCAGTAACCTCGATCGCTTGAAGCTCCCTCAGCATCAGAAATTCTAGAAACCTAGAAATGCTAAGAAATAATGGTTCACTGACTCCAGCGAGACGACGCAACACGGACATTAGCGGAAGTGTTTTCCCTGCACGGAGTCATGCGCCATTAGAAAAACATTCTCACTGAAGTCGTTAGTGCGAAAACGATTAGCTCCTTTAGAAATCTGGCAGCCCGTTACCCGGTCGCGACGTAAGTGTATTGAACGTTCTGAGCGTCTGAGCAGCGAGTGTTTTGATCTGTTCCCAGTATCCGGGGCGCCGCGTGCTCAGGTAAAATTACTCCAACAGGCAGCCTCGTTGTTAGCCAACACCCCTGATGCGGCATACGGTTCCGTTCTTTCAAGTTATCCCTCCTCCTCCTCGTCCTCCTCCTCCTCCTTTCCAATCCTGTCTCTTCTTTTCCTCCCCTTCTTTCTCTTTCCGTGGAAGCTTCCTCCTCCTCGTCCTCCTCCTCCTCCTATCCAATCCTGTCTCTTCTTTTCCTCCCCTTCTTTCTCTTTCCGTGGAAGCTTCCTCCTCCTCGTCCTCCTACTCCTATCCAGTCCTGTCTCTTCCTTCTCCTCTCCCTCTTTCTCTTTCCGTGGAAGCTTCCTCTTCCTCTTCCTCCTGACGTTGCTATTCACGTCCCTCGGCTTAGCTAGAACACGAAGCAGGCTCACGAATGTGTGTGAGCGTGCGTGCGTACGTACGTGCGAGCGCGTACATGTGCTGGAGGCAAGTAAGCGCCTTCGACAATCATCGTGTGAAAGGAAAAGAGGAGGTGGAGGAGGAGGAGGGGGAGGAGGTGGTGGTGTTGGTGGTGATGGTGGTGGTGGATGTTGAGGAAAAGGTGAAAGAGGAAGGAGAGAAAAGTATGAAGAAAATATGACTTTGATAATGATGCTAACAATAATAACAATAATGATGATAAGAATCTGTAATACTAATAACAGTAAAGATTATTATTATGATACACGGCAAAACGAGAGGAGGAGGAGAAGGAAGTAAGAGCACTAGGAGATTAAGGATAATAATTGAGAAAGAGAATAACGAGGAGAGAGAGAGAGAGAGAGAGAGAGAGAGAGAGAGAGAGAGAGAGAGAGAGAGAGAGAGAGAGAGAGAGAGAGAGAGAGAGAGAGAGAGAGCATAATAAATTTTTTTTTTAAATTACGAGGAATTCAAAATTACGTAGAACACGGAATTACATACGACACACAGTCACATATAAGACAATTACATACGACACACACTAACATAAAACACAAAATTAAACAAAAACACGCTAAAAAATAACATATATATCATTTTAACAACATTTTTCCTCCTCCATAAACACCATCATCACCACCACCACCACCACCACCACCTCCTCACCTGTCCTTTACCTTGTTACCTGCAGGCGTGGGCGTCTCTAATACCTTCCTTGTGAGCGGCCGAGGGAGGAAAGGAGGGAGAGAGCGAGGGAGGGAGGAAGGGAGAACACATCATTATATTCTTCCTCCCTTCACCTCCTGCTACACACACTTCCGTCATCATCACCATCATCATCATCATCACCCTTAATTAATACACTGCTAAACAAAGGTCTTTCCCAACGTCCTCCACTACCTTCTATTTGTCTCCGTCCTGCTCTGACAAAGGTTTTAATATCATTCTCCGTTATTATCATTCTCTATCTCTGTATTTCTTATCTTTATCTTTATATCTCTCTATCTCTATTCTCTATATATCTCTATCTCTCTATTCTCTATCTCTATATCTCTCTGTATCTCTAATCTCTATATTTCTCTATCTTTATTGTCTATCTCTATATCTCTCTGTATCTCTATCTCTATATCTGTGTCTGTTCTTTAGCTTCATATCTCTCTGTATCTCTATTCTCTATATTTCTCTATCTCTATTGTCTATCTCTATATCTCTCTGTATCTCTATCTCTATATCTGTGTCTGTTCTTTAGCTTCATATCTCTCTGTATCTCTATTCTCTATATTTCTCTATCTCTATTGTCTATCTCTATATCTCTCTGTATCTCTATCTCTATATCTGTGTCTATTCTTAAGCTTCATATCTCTCTGTATCTCTATTCTCTATATTTCTCTATCTCTATATCTCTCTGTATCTCTAATCTCTATATTTCTCTATCTCTATTGTCTATCTCTATATCTCTCTGTATCTCTATCTCTATATCTGTGTCTGTTATTTATAAGCATATCTCTCTGTATCTCTATTCTCTATATTTCTCTATCTCTATTGTCTATCTCTATATCTCTCTGTATCTCTATCTCTATATCTGTGTCTAATCTTTAGCTTCATATCTCTCTGTATCTCTATTCTCTATATTTCTCTATCTCTATTCTCTATCTCTATATCTCTCTGTATCTGTAATCTCCATATCTGTTTCTCTATTCTCTATCTTTATTCTCATTTTCTGTCGACTTTGGCATTATTTTTCCTGGACTGTCGCTTCGTTACTTAGGTTGCCCAATTGTTGTTCTTGAATCTTCTCTTCCCAAACCCGTAATTGACCTCTCTTCTGAACTCTCGTTTTGCTTTGTTTTCTTTTGTTTGGAGCGGCGTCTAGCGTTTCTTTTTGTTGTTGTTGTTGTTATTATTTTATTTTATACCCTTGAGCTGCTGCTTCTGGTGTAAAAAAAATATGATGTTCGCTCTCTACGTCTCCGTGTTATCCTCTGCAACATTACTTTGTCTCATATTTTTTTAAGAAGTTTTACTATGCGCCTTTAACCACCTCAGGGTTCTTTTGCTTGACTCCTCAACCTCTCCACATTTTGTTGACATTAACCTTCAACTCCCACATTTTGCACACACTATCAAATGTGTCTATCAAATACATTTGCCAGCTTTTGCAGTTCACTTGGTAAAATTGCAGTTTAACTCAATACATCCTACCTTATTTTTCTCTTTCCCAATCCCTAACAAGTTTGGGGACCTGTTGGAAAAGCGGGGTTTTAGGGTGGGGGAAGCCAAATTACTAACCTAACCTAACCCGACATACATAACGTCCTGCCCGGGGAGGTCTTACCCCCCCCAGGACCCTCAGAAGGGGTTATTAACCTAACCTAACCTGACATAACGTCCTAGCCGGGGGGCTTCGCTCCCCCTGGACCCTTCCATAGGGGTCGAACACACGCACTACCATGTACGGCAGAACGGCGTTCGGTGAGAAAAAAAATTGTAAAATTTTGTAAATTCGTTTGAGTTGTTTATTATATGAGCCACGTGGCGTAACCACTAAAAAATGCTCCAAATGATGTGATCCACAACTTGAGCATGACCATAAGTACCTTGGGTGTATTGTGTTAAACTGCAACTGAACTGATCACTTTTAATGATGAACAGCATCGAACAAAGTTAAATAAATTCATCAACCTCTTCCATTAGAAGTCGATTCAACTTAATTTCACACCTACTCTCGCAAACTGACCTCATGTTCGCTGCATAATAATGTGCTGAAGCTAAAAAGGTACAGAATGAAAACATGCAGATATGTCATGTCTGCATGACCTTCCCATTATTAAAGAGAAGTTTATTTGTGACAGTTATTATGAGTGTCCTTACCTTTCTTACCAAGCAGGCAGAGAAGGACATAGATGTGTTATCTGCACTTTGAATAAGAAGGAAAACCCAAAGCATGTGTTCCATGTGTAGTGCGGCGACTGTGCCTGATGAACGAGCCTTCCATAACCCACTTAGCCAGTCGGGTACCTCTTTGGCTAAGTGGGTTATGGGAGGCTCGTTCGATCATCAGGCACAGTCGCCGCACCACGCATGGAACACATGCTTTGGGTTTTCCTTCTTATTCATAGTGTAGATAACACATCTATGTCCTTCTCTGCCTGCTTGAATTCCCGGTGTTGCGAGAAATACCTCCCCGTAGAAATAAGTCGCTCTCCTGCCCACCACGCATGCGCACTAGGGGACACACTGCAGGAAAACCTTTGAATTTAGCTTGAGTGGAATGATAGGACGAATAATTAGGCCAAGAAATAGAGATTATAGGACAGGGTAAATCTTAGGCCAAGCAAGCAAGGACAAAGTGAGTGAACATCAAAGTAGGGTAATTTTTTTCTAAAATCTGCTGTTTGTTTGTCATAAAGCCTTCTCTTGATGAAAAGTGATGCTGTGATACCTGCGCCATGTGTTCGATCTAATACAGGACAAGTTGACGACAGCGGTGAGTGAAATGTAAAAAAAAGAAAGCAAGTTGGACCTGTCACTGCGAGATATTTTGCAGTTCCGAGCTAATTCCTACAACACCGGCTTCCCGTATGTAAACATGCAGACGACACACACTGGCAAGCAGCGCCATCTGTTCAGCCCACGTGTAACTTCTGCGGCCACTGCTCACGCACGATTCACACATCTTTCCCGTCTTTATCTGAATAGTCTTTGGCATAAAACAACCTCTATTTACCTAAACCACTCAGTCTAACTATATAACACTCAAACCGGCCATTCGAACCATTTACTTTGCTCATTTAGAATCACTTACTCTTCCTTTAGTTTCCTTCCCTCCTTTTATCTCTCTCGTCACCTGCGTCCTTAGTTAGTGCACAAAGACATCTCTATTTACCTAAACCACTCACTCCAACTATATAACACTCTCAAACCAGCCATTCGAACCATTTACCTTGCTCATTTAGAACCACTTTCCTCTTCTTTAGTTTCCTTCCCTCCTCTATCTCTCTCGTCACCTGCGTCCTTAATTAGTGCACAAAGATATCTCTATTTACCTAAACCACTCACTCCAACTATATAACACTCTCAAACCAGCCGTTCGAACCATTTACCTTGCTCACTTAGAACCACTTTCCTCTTCTTTAGGTTCCTTCCCTCCTCTATCTCTCTCGTCACCTGCGTCCTTAATTAGTGCACAAAGCCATCTCTTCTCACCTGAAGCTCCTAACCCAAGTATATTACACGCTTAAACCGGCCTATTCGAGCCAGTTACTTTGCTCCGTTAATACCACTTACCCCTCCTCTCTCTCCCCGTTTACATTCCTCCCCTCCCCTATCCCCACCAGCATCACCCCCTCCCCTCCCTCCTTTTTCCCTCCATTGTCACGTCAGTCTCATTCCAGGAGGAGGAGGAGGAGGGAGAGGTGTTGTGCAGCTGTACGTGAAGAGGAATCCTGAAGGAGTGACTGAAGGAGGTGTTGTGAAGAAGAGACGGAGGAGGCAGACGGACGAGCGGACAGGACCAGCAGGAGGCAGAATAGTCAAGATGCGGACGACCGTACGGACAGATTCTGCAGGATAAGATTATAGGAGGTTAGTGATGCCTTTCTTGTGTACTTGTTTATCACTTCCAAGTTGCAGCCATTGTGTTCGATTTGGGCTTCCCCCCCCCCAAAACCCGGTTCCCCACAGGTCCCCAGGCTTGTCTTGGGGGGTAGGGGGGGCTGGGGTGGTGGAGGGGGTGGAGTGGTAATTCTTAAGATTTACCGAAAGCCTGAAGCCCAAATTTTTAACCGTCTCGTGCTTCCATTACTATTTTTCAAAGGCACAGAGAAGATCAACCGTGTTTTCATGGGTGTTTTCTTCCCGCTCATGACGCAGCAGCAGTCGTATAAAACCATCACTAGTATCACAAAACAGGGTTAAGATTCGTTTTAGTACCGTGCCAGTATTTCATTACCTAACTTACGGCTACGCTTTCGTGAATATTATCCCCTATTTTCAACAATAAATAGTCCTTGAATTGGATTTTGAAAGTGTTTCCAGGATTGTTGTACGTTTGTAGAAAAGATATATAGAGAGTTAGTGATGTTTCATAAGGTAGGTAATGAAATGCTGGCACGGTACTAAAACGAATCTTTACCCAAAACAGTCCATGAAAAGCCCAGCAAGTTCTACCTTTTCTTTTCAAACAGGCGAACAGAGGTGCAGATAAGTTAAAAAATGCGGGCGTCAGTATCTTCCTATGCCTCGAGTAAATCAGATTACCTATAGATTGATAAACAGCCTGAGCATCATAAGGGGCTATTACACTGTGCAAATTTTCCGTGTATCTTCAGTCAAACCACGATTTCCGCTGGCGTGGTTCTCATATTTCCGTGGTTTTCTGACGTGTCCACATCTTCCAAAGCTACAGTAGATTTCACCAAAGAACGACGGTATTACTCACCATCATCAGCAGCAGCAATAACGAGAAACAAATGAAAACCACGCCAGCGGAAATCGTGGTTTGACTGAAGATCCACGGAAAATTTGCCCAGTGTAATAGCCCCTTAACGCCTCAGAGGATCAGATTGCCTATACATTGAGGGCTTGCGGGAGGCGGAGCGGGGGAGGGGCGGGAGAGAGGGGAGGAGCGGGGCGGAGGGTTGGAGAGTGAATCGGAAACCACTGCTGATCAGTTTGGGACTTCCTTGATCGATGCTTTAGTCGCTTAGTTCGAGAGTTAGGTTTTGTACTAGGTTGTTTTTTTCAGTGTGATCCTTTTATCGAGTATTGTCATTTTGTTCTTTCACAGTTCTTTCGTAATAGATAAAAGAGGTAACCCGTACATGAGGAGAGGCAAGGTTAGGGGAGATTCATTTTCCTAACGAGTCTTGTCCTTTCATGGCTCGTTCGTAACAGATTCATAACGTTCATCCTTACTAGGTGGTCCGGAGGTGAGGTGAGGTTATGTTAGGTAAGGTGCGGTAAGGTGAGGTGAGGTGAGGTGGGGTGCGATAAGGTGAGGTGGTGAGGTGAGGTTAAGGTTAGGTGAGGTAAGGTAAGGTGAGGTGAGGTTAGGTTATATGAGGTAAGGTTAGGTTTGGTTAGGTCAGGTCAGGTGAGGTGAGGTGAGGTGAGGTGAGGTGATGTTATGTGAAGTGAGGTGAGGTGTGGTAAGGTGAGTTAAGGTTAGGTGAGGTGAGGTTAAGGTTAGATTAGGTGATGGTGAGATTCATTTGCCTAATCTACGCTAACTTCACCTCCATTTCCTACATAGCGGCTTCACCCTCTCCGACCCCTCATGATTGCACAGCAGTGAAGGGCGAACCAAACCGCGATAACACACACGAAACACTCCTGATTAAACCTCCCCCCCTCCTCCTCCCTTCCTCCCTGCCCCCCACCCAAGCAGAAGTGGTCGGAGCTAATGATTCCTGTCACGATCCTGCCGAGGAAAATTGGAGAGCAGGAGGAAGGGGAGGAGGAAATGAAAGAATGTGTGACTCGAGTGTTCCCGTTTATATTTTTTTCTGGAAGCCCAAATTTTATTACAGTAACCTTGACTGCACACGTTCATTCTCTCTCTCTCTCTCTCTCTCTCTCTCTCTCTCTCTCTCTCTCTCTCTCTCTCTCTCTCTCTCTCTCTCGACAAATGGTTACGGTATATGAAACACTCGTTAAAAATGTTACTGCGCGGTTCAGTTTGACGCACAACAAAACACTAACAGCATGCTTCCCATCTATCTTTCTTCCTACACACACACACACACACACACACACACACACACACACACAGCGTACTTATTCGAGGTGTTTTTACGTGTACAAGTGCGAGTATGCGCCAAGTTCGTCCTCGTAAAACCACTCCAATAGCCTAACTACACGTAATCCTAGCTCCCTTGCTCGCCCCGCGCCGCTGTACCGACCCGGCTGTGCGCTAGATTGCTTTTTACTCATTACGACTCATTATTTTCGCAGTTCACAGGGTTTGCAAGTGGACCAGGCTCCCAAACTAAACACCAAATACTACTACTACTGGCGAGAATTCCTTGTATCGATAATGTTCGGTGTTGATATAAAAGGTAAAATATCTGATGCGGCTGTAAAAATAACGTATACTTTGCCCACTCATTGACTTGGCCACTCATCCATACACCCTTTTATGGGGGCAGCGATTAGTGGGCTTTTTTCTTGCTTTTCTTCTTTTCTTCTTTCCCTCGAGCTGCTTCATAACCCCACCAAAAAATATACACAGTCAGTCTTTTTAGTATTACGAATTACTGTTACGAAGAATATAGTTTGGGCGCATACACTGTGTTGGACTGTGGAATAGAAGTAAGCGCCATTAAGGCCGGTGACGCAAGGCTAGTCGGCGCGTCAGGACAACAAGCTCTCGCCCAGGCTCCCGTGTAAGCCCTCGGCTCTTGCGTCTCCGTCCAGGCGTGCTGTGTTGCGTGTGTGCTTCCGTCCCAGCGCCCTTTGTCTATTCCCCTGGCGTTTGTAGTGCCGGAGGAAGGGAGGGGAAGGGAAGGGGAAGGATATACAAAAGGGGAAAGGAGGGGAAGGAGGTGTACAGAAGGGGATGAGGAATGGGGAGGAAAAGGGAACGTGACGGAAAGGAATGAAGTACAGAGGGAGGGGAATGGAAGAGGAAGGATGTACGTAAAGGGAGGTGGAGATGAGGAAGGGAAGGGGAAGAAGGGGAAGGATGTACCGAAGGGGAGGAGGGGAGGAGGAAGGGAAGGGGAAGGATGTACTGAAGGGAAGGAGGGGATGAGGAAGGGAAGGGGAAGGAGGGGAAGGATGTACCGAAGGAGAGGAGGGGATGAGAAAGGGTATAGGTATCATGGGGAGGGGAAGGATGGGAAGGCTGTACAGGAGGGGAGGAAGGGGAGAGGCCAGAAGGAGAGGAAGGAGGGGATGGAGATAAAGAAGGGGGGAGGCCACGGGGAGTGTAAGGAGGGGGAGGAAGGAGGGGAGGAAAGGGAACGTGACGGAGTGGATCAATGTGTAGCATGTCCCTCAGCGAAAAACGTTGAAAATAAAGTTACATGCATACTACTCTTCCGTGTGTGTGTGTGTGTGTGTGTGTGTGTGTGTGTGTGTGTGTGTTAGTGTGTGTGTGTGTGTTTACCTGTTGCTACCACTCCATTTGTATTTTTCCAGGCTTGAGTCCAGCTCGTATTTTCTATCTCATTTTATCGAGTGTGTGTGTGTGTGTGTGTGTGTGTGTGTGTGTGTGTGTGTGTGTGTACTGGCGCGGCTTACACACACAAAAAAAAGCTACTACGTATGGAGCAAAAAGAAATAGATTACTACTATTTCTCCGGTCATAGCGCGAGGTAATTTCCGAGCTTAAGAGTAAAAGAGGAAATACTAAAAATGACGCCCATCCCTTTTTATATATCGTAAAAGGTTATTCGCTATACTGCCTCTTCCCTGCCTTTCCGTAACGTCATTTGCTGTATCGCCTCTCCACTATACCGCCTCGCTTTCCTATATCGACTCTTCGTTCCCTTCCCGTTACGTCATTCGCTATATCGCCTCTCCGCTATACCGCCTCCCTTCCGTATATCGCCTCTTCGTTCCCTTCTCGTTACGTCATTCGCTATATCGCCTCTCCGCTATACCGCCTCCCTTCCGTATATCGCCTCTTCGTTCCCTTTCCGTTACGTCATTCGCTATATCGCCTCTTCGTTATACCGCCTCCCTTTCCTATATCGCCTCCCTTCGCTGTACCACCTCTGCGCTGCCTCCCAGTTTTATCCTTCGCGTCCTAAGCTGTAGTCTCCGCGGCGGGCTGTTCCTCCGTCCCGAGAATTTGATTGCCGTAGAAAAGGAGATTGTGCCGGTGTAAGCCTCGCTAGATCACAGTGGAGGTTAGTGGTGGAGGGGGGGGGATGGTGATAGAGGTGAGGGGGATGGTGGAAGGAAGGACAGAGGTAGAGACAGGGTGGTGTTGGGGAGTGAGGGGAATGGTGAGGGACTGATGGGGATGGTGGGGGATGTGAGGTGGATGGTTTGGAGGGATGAAGGAATGGTGGGAGGAAGGATAGAGGTAGAGATAGGGTGGTGTTGGGGGGTGAGGGGAATGGTAAGGGACTGATGGGAATGGTGGGGGATGTGAAGTGGATGGTTAGGGGGTATGAAGGAGGGGGTGGGATGATGGGAGGAAGGACAGGGGTAGAGAGAGGGTGGTGTTGGGGAGTGAGGGGAATGGTGAAGGACTGATGGGAATGGTGGGGATGTGAGGTGGATGGTTGGGGGTATGAAGGAGGGAGTGGGATGGTGGGAGGAAAGGAAGGACAGAGGTAGAGATAGGGTGGTGTTGGGGAGTGAGGGAATGGTGAAGGACTGATGGGAATGGTGGGGATGTGGGGTGGATGGTTAGGGGGATAAAGGAGGGGTGGGATGGTGGGAGGAAGGGAAGGACAGTGGTGGTGATAGGGTGGTGTTGGGGAGTGAGGGGAATGGTGAAGGACTGATGGGAATGGTGGGGGATGTGAGGTGGATGGTTAGGGGGTATGAAGGAGGGGGTGGGATGGTGGGAGGAAAGGAAGGACAGAGGTAGAGATAGGGTGGTGTTGGGGAGTGAGGGGAATGGTGAAGGACTGATGGGAATGGTGGGGGATGTGAGGTGGATGGTTAGGGGGGATAAAGGAGGGGGTGGGATGATGGGAGGAAGGACAGGGGTAGAGAGAGGGTGGTGTTGGGGGGTGAGGGGAATGGTGAGGGACTGATGGGGATGGTGGGGGATATGATGTGGATGGTTAGGGGGGATGAAGGAGGGGGTGGGATGATGGGAGGAAGGACAGGGGTAGAGAGAGGGTGGTGTTGGGGGGTGAGGGGAGTGGTGAGGGATTGATGGGGATGGTGGGGTTGTGAGGCGGATGGTTAGGGTGGATAGGGGAGGGGGTGGATATGTTGAGAGGGGAGTGGGGGAGGTGTGGAGATGAATTGGAGAGACTGATCAGGACGATGGAAAAGGTGAAGAGCTGCAAGGAATTGGAATAAAAGGTTGACTATATTTTACAGGAATAGGCGAGTGAGTCTTATTTTTCCCTCCAGCGTCAAGACAGGAGAGGTGACGGCAGGATAACATCGCCACGTTTGTCTCTCCACTCAACGGCACGAGCGAGGAACGTCCTATGCCTTCCCTGACTATGCTTAAGGAGCTATTACACTGAACAAATTTTCCGTGGATCTTCCGTCAAACCACGATTTCTGCTGGCGTGGTTCTCATATTTCCGTGGTTTTCTGAAGTGTCCATGATCTTCCAAAGCTACGATAGATACGGAAAAGGGGAAAGGATGGGGAGGTGGGGATGAGGAAGGGGAGAGGCCAAGGGGAAGCATTGTTGACACTAGAACACCATTGGGACATCCACATCAGTATTTCACATCACAAGCCAGCCTCCCCCTTTGACAATTAGTAAGAGGCTCGGGGCGGCGTAAGGAAGGGCTAGGGAGCAGCCTTTTCATTCATTTGTATTTCCTTTTCTGGGTCAAAACTGGATTGTTGGCATCAGGGTAACATTGAGCCGTTTGCTTCATCACATTACATAGCGAGCGATCATCCTAGCCTTCCTATAACTTACGGAGCCTGGGGGCGGCGCGAGTATAAGAAAGAGCTGATGGACGGAACTATAGTCGGAAGTAGAGTCATGCGTAGAACTGATACGACGCGGACAACAAAAGTAACAAGAGTGGCAGCCCAGAGGTTATAGAAATCAGGGTTGGTAGAGTAATAGCAAAGTCTGTTCACATAAGTCTGACCCAAGCTGACAACATAAACCTAAGCGTGTTCGTAAGCACAGTGCAGATTAACAGAAAGTGCTGCGTGAGATAAACACAAACAGAGGTTAAAGAAAATTTGGAAGCCATAGCAGCAGCCAATCAGCACTCAGCCTGCAAACACGCTTAGGTTTATGTTGTCAGCTTGGGTCGGACTTGACTGAACAGATTAGTGATTTTCAGCTGTTTATAGCTACAGTTTGGTATAGCATTGTGACATAAGCTTCAGTATTTTTATGATATAGCGAGCGAGCATTACATATTCCTGGCTTTACTTTGGATGCTCGGAGCGGCGTCAGGAAGGATGTGCTGGTGGGCGGAAGCAGTCATTTTCAACTGTTTATCTTTTTACTGTAATGAAAGACTGCATTATTGACATCAGAATAATATGACATCCGCTTCAATATATGTAGCGAGGCAGCATCCCAGATTTCTGACGCTGGTTTTGAGGCTCAGGGCGGCGTGTAGGGAAAGGGTGGGAGAGTTAAAGAAAGCATCATTCAAAAGTTAAGTCTGCTGTAATGAGCCAAGACAAGGGTATTGGAGTACTAGCATTAGAATAACTTAACATTACCTCATCATCACAATACGACTGTCAACTTATAAGGCTGGTATTGAGGCTCGGGGCGGCGTGTGGGGAGAGGGTGGGAGAGTTAAAGAAAGCATCATTCCAAAGTTAAGTCTGCTGTAATGAGCCGAGACATAGATATTGGAGTACTAGCATTAGAATAACTTAACTTTACCTCATCATCACAATACAACTGTCAAATTATGAGGCTGGTATTGAGGCTCGGGGCGGCGTGTGGGGAGAGGGTGGGAGAGTTAAAGAAAGCATCATTCCAAAGTTAAAATGTCTGCTGTAATGAGCCAAGACAAGAGTATTGGCATCAGAATACCATTTGCTCACCATCACAATACGACTGTCAACTTATGATTAAATTACCCCGAGGCTTCTCCTGAACGATCACACACAAAGGGAGGAGGCAAGGAGAGTAGACATATAGGTAGTCATGTTATTCGTGGCTGTTACGGCTTACTCTGATAACTTACGATTATGCCGTAAGATAATACAACTCTTAATTTAAAAGCTCTTATACCTGTTGTAAAGAACCAAGACAAGATTGATTACGTCAGAACATTTTATTATTACCTAAGCATTTCTGTGTCAGTAAACTAATGATTGAACTTACCCTTGACTTTTCCTACACACACACACACACACACACACACACACACACACACACACACACACACACACACACACGCGAAGGGAGGGAGGGAAGGAAAGGAGGTAGCTGGATACGTTACTCGTTCTCAAACGCTTCAATTCTCTGGCAACTTGCGATTCTGTACCGTATATAGCTAACACAATTAAGTAACGTCAGGTGAGCAGGTGTGTTCGGGGGAAAAGAAAAAAAAAACTTGCGGAATATTAATTAGTGACAGCGGCGTCGATTATAATGAGGATATTTTTTGTGGAGTGGATCCCAAGTGGCTGATTTACACACAAGTTTCGAAACACCTGATAACGAAGCATTGGAGTAGTGTTCAGTCATTATGAAAGAGGGGGGGGGTGGAGGGCATGGGGTGCGAGGAAGGGGTTGAAGGAAGAGGTGGAGGGAAGGGAGGGGGTTGAAGGAAGAGGTGGAGGGAAGGGAGGGGGTTGAAGGAAGAGGTGGAGGGAAGGGAGGGGTTGAAGGAAGAGGTGGAGGGATGGGAGGGGTTGAAGGAAGAGGTGGAGGGAAGGGAGAGGGTGGAGGGAATGGGTGTGAGGAAGAGGTCGAGGGGAGGTGGGTGAAAGATTGGGGGGAAGAGAGAGAGGTATACGCTTCTTCCCCCTCCTCATCTCCCTCTCTGTTATCTTCTACCTCTCCCGTCTTCTCTTCCACCTTCCCTTCTCTCCCCTTTTCTTCCTTCCTTCTTCTCGTCCTTCAATTCCTGTTTTCCTCATCCCTTCCTCTTTTTCTCCCTTCTCTTCGTTCCCTTTCTATACCCTTCCCTTCTTCTCCCTTCCTTTATTATCTTCTCGCTCTTCCTTATCTGCTTCCCTTTCACCTCTCCTCTTCCACCTCCATTACTCTCTTCTCTTCCTTCTCTTTCCGTTCCTCTTCTTTTTTCCTTATCTCTCCATTTTCCCTCATCTCTCTCTCTCTCTCTCTCTCTCTCTCTCTCTCTCTCTCTCTCTCTCTCTCTCTCTCTCTCTCTCTCTCTCTCTCTCTCTCTCTCTCTCTCTCTCTCTCTCTCTCTCTCTCTCTCTCTCTCTCTCTCTCTCTCTCTCTCTCTCTCTCTCTCTCTCTCTCTCTCTCTCTCTCTCCCTTCCCTTCCCCTCTCCCCTATCCCCTCCTTTCTCCCTTCTCTTCGTTCCCTTTCTATTCCTTTCCCTTCCCCTCCCTTCCTTACATATTATCATCTCACTCTCCCTTACCTGCTCCCCATTCACCTCTCCTCTTCCACCTCCATTACTCGCTTCTCTTCCTTCTCTCCTCCCTCCCTCCCTCCTCCCTCTTCCTCCCTCGTCGCATCAACATTATATTTAGAGTTAATGGATCCGGCGTGGTTTATAATTTGTGATACCGGTGACGAGAGACCATAATTTACTGTATGTGTTGTTGTGATTGTTTAATAGTGTGTTGATTAGGGACTTTGTGTGTGCGTGTGTGTGTGTGTGTGTGTGTGTGTGTGTGTGTGTGTGTGTGTGTGTGTGTGTGTGCGTGCGTGCGTACGTACGTGAGGGGGGTGGGGGTGAGGAGCGTCCTCGAACACGTGGACGGATATAGAACAAGATATAAACAGGAGGGAAAAACGAGCTCTTTAGGGGAGAGAGAGAGAGAGAGAGAGAACGTTACTGCCAATGACGTCAAGAGTCACGTTGTTTCTCTCTCTCTCTCTCTCTCTCTCTCTCTCTCTCTCTCTCTCTCTCTCTCTCTCTCTCTTCCTGTATATGTCAAGCTTCAGCACGTGACAATAGTTTTTTAGTCAAGGTGTGCGTGAGCCAATCAGCAGGTGAGTGGCGTGGGATGCTGCCGTGATAACCAATAGCCAATCAATCAATCAGTGCGTCCTGCCGGCGGCTTGGCTGTTTGGAGGATGCTCACGCGCCCACCTGTTGCTTCCTGTGCTTGTCCATCGCCTCTGCTGTGATCGCTGAAATTATTAAAGCATTACCGAATTTTTGCTGTCTTCATCAAATTTTTTATCAGTTTTTCGTAGAGACGATGCATCCCGCCCTGTAAACATCAACAGGAGGCACTCGTTGACGGTGGCATGTACTTGTCTCTTTGTTATAAATCCTCTTTGCTTGTTTCTCTACCAAAGAACACAATGCTCGTTTCGCCATGGCCGTCACCCTGCCACTTGTTGCTGTGACTTACCTGTTGCAGCTCCGCATCACACCTTGAAGCCTTTAAACCTTTTAAACACCAAGAACAGCGGCACTTGTAAAGGACGAGGTATGAAGTTCAGCCTCTGAACACCCTCAGCTGCCCCTGGGTGAGCAGGGGCCGCAGACGCAGAGACAACCCTTCCCCTGCCACGCGCCACGGGCGAGTGCTGTGATGAAAGGCGTGAGGGTGCGGGTCGCCTTCCTGAATGGATGTCACTGAAAAAGACTTTTATTTAGAAAAAAAACATCCACATGTCTGTGAAGAAATAAGTCTTTTGTGCAGCCGTACAGGAAGCCGCCACAATATCGTCACTGTCTTGAGGGCATCGCAGCCTCTCAGCAAATTGCGCAACAGCCAAGGCCCCGATACTGTTCTGACAGCAGCCTCACGACCTCCTGTAGTGTGCACCACTCGTGTGCACTTTTGGCTTTTGGGAAACCATGCCAAAATGTAACGGATCAGGCGTATGATGAATTATATACTATGGCTTGTGAGGCACATACCGTGCTCGTCCTCAGTGTTCAGAGGAGTTATAAAAAGAATTTTGCAATGACTAAAGGAAATTATATTTGACCCTTTTACCCGTACAGCTGCGAATGAATTTACTTCTTCTGTAGCAGAGTCACACGCTAAGGACAGGTGACATGTGGTAGCTGTGTTTGCCCTTTAAAATTGGCGCACGCCATATGTAGCTCTGCGTCATGTTTACCCGCCTTGGGACACAAACATCGGCTCACTTTTGTATGGACGCCACACAGCCCATGAACGAGCCAGTAAAGTGCTTCTGACTCTTACGCTTGTATCTCGGCGGCATATAAAAGCCAACACACACGAGGTCGGTTTATGGCGCCTGTGTAGCTCCGCTCGTGTTTACCTTCGGTATATAAAGATCGGGACACTTGAGTCTGGGATGAAGATAGTTTATCATTGTCAACGGCTTTCTTTTGCCTGAAGGTAGACTGCGCAGTTTAATCCCGGGTCGATATAAAACTCCTATAGACTTAAAGCTCAGACAGCAATACAAGCGAGTGCAGTTAGTCATAAAAAAACATGGCGTTGGAAAGAGAATGAGCGATAGACTTTGACAGTGCGCGATTGTCCCTACGTTATTGTGGGTGGGTGGGAATAGTCCATTTTTGTGGCCTGAGTTTCATAGTTACGTCCTGAATTTTGAAAGATTAGGTCAAGGTTGACTGTACACTTGTATCTCGGAACAGAAGCCAGATATTAAGTTCTGTTACAAGAAAAAAGTTCAGTTAACTTTTCTCTCCTATAAAATAATCACAGGTTGTTCTGAATATCCACCTACGTGCCAAGGCTCAGGTAGGAATATTAACAAGTACACCTGTATATCAAAGCAGACGCCAGGTACTTCATTACACACACACACACACACACATACACACACATACACACACACACACACACACACACACACACACACACACACACACACACACACACACACACACACACACACACACACACACACACACACACACACACACACACACACACACACACACACACACACACACACACACACACACACACACACACACACACACACACACACACACACACACACACACACACACACACACACACACACACACACACACACACACACACACACACACACACACACACACACACACACACACACACACACACACACACACACACACACACACACACACACACACACACACACACACACACACACACACACACACACATACACACACACACACACACACACACACACACACACACACACACACACACACACACACACACATACACACACACACACACACACACACACACATACACACACACACACACACACACACACACACACACACACACACACACACACACACACACACACACACACACACACACACACACACACACACACACACACACACACACACACACACACACACACACACACACACACACACACACACACACACACATACACATACACATACACATACATACACACACATACACATACATATATATATATATATATATATATATATATATATATATATATATATATATATATATATATATATATATATATATATATATATATATATATATATATATATATATATATATATATATATATATATATATATATATATATATATATATATATATATTAAAGTGTCCATATGTCTTTTTGTGAGTCACGTTGATCATGTAGAAGGTCAAAGATTAGCTCCACTGTTTTAATTAGTCTTCAGCGCATGCAAGTATGTAGGTTTAGAATATCAAGCGTTCAACACAGGTGTAAAAATGAGAAAAATATGGAGATCTCTGACATTATTCACAGGCGTGTATAAATATTCAGAGATAAAAGTAAAGAATTGCCATCCCATTTAATTGCACTGACATTGCAGGTAGACATAATGTTGTACAAACACTCGACTAAGGTGTAAAAACTAAAAACAAAAACTCTAGAAACCTGTCTGCCGCATTACTCCCAGGCGGTAATGATCACCCTGGAATAAAAGCGTCATAGAAAAACGAAACTGGGATAATCTAGACATTAATGAAGTCTTGTACGAAGAAATGCCTTGATAATCCCCTCCTAAAGAATTCAAGTCGACGGCGGGAGGATTTACAGGAGGAGAAAATGCGTTAGAGTTTACTAGTGGAAGAAGTGGAAGAGTGAAGATGATTGCTAACTCTTGCATTGGGAGTGTGGATAACGCAGGGTAAGCTCAATAAAGCCTGATGCAGAGAGGGAGAGAACAGGAGACTTGTCGAAACAGCAGATAGCAGTGAACAGTTAGCAGTTGAAAGGTAGTAGTCAGTAGATAGCAGTTAGCGAGTTAGCAATAGGAGCAGTAAGTAGAGGGCTTTTTTTTTTCATTATTTTCTTTTTTTACGCCCTTGCACTGTCTCCTCTGCTGTAAAAAAAAAAAAAGTTAGGAGATAGCAGTGAGCATTAAAATAGCGATTATGATGACAAGGAAATCAACAGCACGGTTAACCTTTGAAGTGGTGAAGCACAGTCTGAAAGGGAAGATGAGCTGTTGGGGTGAAGAGCCTTTGACACCAAATACTCTAATGAGGGGAGGAGAAACTACCACGAAAACACCGGTAAGAGAGAGCAGGTGAAGCAACATTGCGACAAATTAAAACAAAAATGAAAAAAAAATAAATGTATGGAAAAAGTTAGTTAATGGATCAATAAACTCTTAAAAGCGATAACGATGAACAAGCAAAGTGGATAATTGTGGGCAACATTGCGACAAATTAAAACAAAAATGAAAAAAATAAATATGTAAAAAGTCAGTTAACGGATCAATAAAATCTTAAAAGCGATAACGATGAACAAGCAAAGTGGATAATTGTGGCGATGAAGACAACAATAATGATGACTAATGAGGCGGCGGGCGATGATGGCACTAATGACGGTTAATGATAGAGGGCATCGGAGGCTCGGCTAGCAATATAAGGGAAAGAATTAATTACCAGACAGCCCCGCGCCATTACCTCCGCCGGCACGCCATCACTCACAGCCGCCAATGAGAGGGATGAATGGGACGCGGGGGAATAATGGGAGGGAGGAAATAAATGCAAGAATAACGGGAGTGTGGGAAAGAGTGAGAGAGTAATGAGGGAAAGGGAATGAATGAATGGGAGAGTTACTGGAATGAAAGCGAATGAGTGGTTTAAAGTTGTGTGTGTGTGTGTGTGTGTGTGTGTGTGTGTGTGTGTGTGTGTGTGTGTGTGTGTGTGTGTGTGTGTGTGTGTGTGTGTGTGTGTGGTGAGAGAGAGGTGAGTGAGTGAGTGGAGGTGGTGGGTGAGGTGGAGGGTGAGAGAGAGTGGGAGAGAGTGGGTGGAGAGAGAGAGAGAGAGAGAGAGAGAGAGAGAGAGAGAGAGAGAGAGAGAGAGAGAGAGAGAGAGAGAGAGAGAGAGAGAGAGAGAGAGAGAGATTACCACGTTTCCTTCCCCACCCCCTTCCTTCCTTTCATCTCCTCCTCCTCCTCCTCCTCCTCGTTCCCTCCTTCCACCATACCTTCCCTTCCTTCACCCTTTCCCCTTTTTCTCTCCTCCAACCTTCCTCGCACCTACTCCTTCCTCCTCTTTACCCCTTTCATTTCCTTCTCTCTTTCATTCATATTTCCGTTTTCCTCCCCAATGCAATCTATCGCCACTCCCCTTCCTCTCGCTCTTTCCATTCCCCCACCCTCTTCCTCCTCCTCCTCCTCCTCCTTTTCCCCCACCCTCCTGTGCAAATTCAAATGTGATGCTGTGCTGAATTAACTACCTCTGCATTGTTGTTATTTTTCTAAACCATTTATAATTTATTCATGCGACAGACAGGGCTAAATTATTTACTTCGTTATTCTGTATTGTAGTGTGTGTGTGTGTGTGTGTGTGTGTGTGTGTGTGTGTGTGTGTGTGTGTGTGTGTGTGTGTGTGTGTGTGTGTGTGTGTGTGTGTGTGTGTGTGTGTGTGTGTGTGTGTGTGTGTGTTTTGGGGTCCGTTATAAAAATTACTTTCCCAACCACACTATTTATCATTGCTCTTGAGAGAGAGAGAGAGAGAAACCCAAACTTCTCCATTACGCGGGCAAAGTTTTTGTTTGGCACGATTCGTTCTGCTCAACTCTCTCTCTCTCTCTCTCTCTCTCTCTCTCTCTCTCTGTCTCTCTCTCTCTCTCTCTCTCTCTCTCTCTCTCTCTCTCTCTCTCTCTCTCTCTCTCTCTCTCTCTCTCTCTCTCTCTCTCTCTCTTTTTCTATCTATATCCATTTATTTATATTGATACTTTACCCATCTACCTACCTATACTCTATCTATCTTCCTAGCTACCTATCTAATACATCTAATTATCTCCACACCCACCGTAAATATATCACAGGTAAATCATTCATACGTGTTTTATCACTCACCTTTAATGCACTTACCTGGCCTCTCCTCCTCTCTTCCCCTCACTCTTTTTGCTGTCCTCACACACACACTCTTGACGCGACGAGAGCCTGTAAACAAAACACTAACAAAAAACGCTTCCACTAATGCTTTCCGCTCATCGCCCGCGCCGACATTACCTCTTGAGTGTGACTAATGCCGGTGATAAAGAACAAAGTGTCGGCTTGATGCACGCGCGCGCTTGGCCACCTGGCGAAGGTTTGAATTAGTTCGGCGGGTAAATAAAAGTGTGTGTGTGAAAATAGTTTGGTTTGGCGGGGTTAGGAGAGAGCGAGATACAGACAGACACAGACAGACAGACAGACAGACACAGACAGACAGACAGACACTGACAAACACAGGGGGAGGCGGTGGCTGAGTGGTTAGCGTGATGGCCTCGCGTTCAGGAGCACACAGACAGACACAAATAGACATATAGGCAGAAGGTGACGGACGGAGACAGACAGACAGAGACACAGACAAAGACACAGACAAAGACACAGACAAAGACACAGACAAAGACACAGACAAAGACAGACAGACAAAGACAGACAGACAAAGACAGGCAGACAGAGACAGACAGGCAGACAGAGACAGACAGGCAGACAGAGACAGACAGGCAGACAGAGACAGACAGGCAGACAGAGACAGACAGGCAGACAGAGACAGACAGGCAGACAGAGACAGACAGGCAGACAGAGACAGACAGGCAGACAGAGACAGACAGGCAGACACAGACAGACACACACACACACACACACACACACACACACACACACACACACACACACAGACAGACACACACACACACACACACACACACACACACACACACACACACACACACACACACACACACACACACACACACACACACACACACACACACACACACACACACACACACACACACACACACACACACACACACACACACACACACACACACACACACACACACACACACACACACACACACACACACACACACACACACACAGAGAGAGAGAGAGAGAGAGAGAGAGAGAGAGAGATTGGCTTTGTCTCGTGGAAATGTGTGTATGTTGGTATGTGAGGTTTGTAAAGTAAAAATTAGCTTCATAAAATATAATGATGAATGAATTAGCCAAATAATACTATTGAACGAACGATTTATATAACCGACTGGCTGGCTGACTGACTGACTGATTATTTGACTGACTGACTGATTAATTCACTGACTGTATTACTTATTCAATGACTGATTCACTAATTGACTGACTGACCTACTAATTGACTGACTGATTTACTAACTGACTGACTTAACTAATTGACTGACTAACTAACGGACTGGCTGAGTTACTGAGTGAGTGAGTGACAGATTGACTGCTGATTGACTGACTGTTTGATTGACTGACTGTTTTATTGACTGACTAACTTACCGACCGACCGAAGAAAAAGATAAACACAAACATTAAAATGAACGACATGAATAGAAAACATTCAACACAAGAAAAATAAACTAAAAGATAAATTGCGTAGAAGAATAGAACGAGAGAAAGGATGAGGGAAAATAAAAGCAGATAACTTAGAAAAGAAGGAACAAAATATATCCAGCAGAGAAACATAATTAACAAATAAAGTGAGTAATGAAAAAGTAAATCCTTGGTAATAAAAATACTGAAGAAGAAAGAAAGATGAGAAGAATAACAGCGTCTCCACAAGTCACACACCCATAAATAAAATAACAATGGAAAAGTAATTTATCCAAGAAGCAGCAAATTCTAAGAGTACTTGGAAAAATCGTCACCCAACTTCGGCGAGGAAGATCAAAACAGAAAAGAGGAGGAATGTTAGCCAAGAGGAAGAAAGCTAATGCGAAAACCTATGTAAAAAAGAGGAGGAGGTGGAAATTAGGCAAGAGGAAGATAACAAATGTGTGAAAAATATACGTGAAAATAATGTTAAGAAATAGAGGCACTTTCAGAATGCGAAACTTGTAAATAAAAATGGATGATAAATGGATAAAAAGATGATGTGAAAAGAGGGAAAAAGGAAAAGTGGGAAAAATATATACTTGAAAAAAAACATACTCCTTTATATACGAATGTGAAGAAACGACAGAGGAAATAATCGATAAACAGGATAAGGAAAATGGAAAAGCTAAACCAAACAGACTTAAACGTAACAACAACACGACTTACACATGACCAGAAACAAAAGACAAACAGAAGTATATGAGTAAAACAAATGATGGATGATAAATGGATAAAAAGATGAAATGAAAAGTGGGGAAAAAGGAAATGTGGGAGAAATATATACTTGAAAAAAAAATAATAATCCCTCTTTATATACGAGTGTGAAGGAACGACAGAGGAAATAATCGATAAACAGGATAAGGAAAACGGATGGACCAAACAAACACGTGACAGAGACTTACATATGACCAGAAACAAAAGAGAAACCGCAGCATATGAGTAAAACAAATGACAAACAAAGAAAACAAGAGATCCAGACCCACGCAACACAACGCGAAGCAAGCAGACAAGGAACACAAGCGACAAACAACACAACAAATACACAAATGCAAACCTCCTGTGTGAGTATGACAATTAACACACACAAAGAAACGAAAGAGGAATTCCAACTTAACGAAACGGACAGGAAACACAAACGAGAAATACAAACCACAAACAATACAAGCAACAAACAACACAAACTCCATATATGGCTAAGACAGATAAGACTCACAAAAAAGACGAAAAACGAGAAGTACAAACCACAAACAACACAAGCAACAAGCAACACAAACCTCTAATATGACAAGACAACACACAAAGACGAAAAAGGAATCCCTACTCACGCAACACAAGAACACCAACAGACGGACCAGCAACACAAACAACAGACAGATCTCACCTCCCGAAATTGACCTCTCTTTCGGCCACCTCTTTTGATTCTTTTTTTAGGAGCAGCGAGTAGCGGGCTTTTTTTTATTGTTTCCTTTTTTTGTGTGCCCTTGAGCTGTCTCCTTTGTTGTAAAAAAAAAAAACACAAACTCTACATATGACTAAGACGACTGACAAAAAAAAACGACGAAAAAGGCATCCCATCTTACGCGATCCAAAGACACTGACGGACGAGCGGGAAATCCAAATCGTCTTTCCTGTCCATTAACAAGAAAGAGAGAATTTGTTCCTCTTCCTCTTACCAGCCGTTTTTCCTTCCTCCTTTTTATCTGTCCTCCTCCTCTACCCTCTCCTCTTCCCAGCAGTCCTTCCCTCCTCTTCCTCTACTTAATTTTCTTCTTTATCCACTCTTATCTTTTACCAACTGTTCTTCCTCCTTCCTTTTCCTCCTTATCGGTCATCTATCCTCCTCTTCATCTTCTCTCATTACTTTACCAGCAGTCTTTCCTTTCTCTTTTTCCTGTTCTCTTTCTCTTCTTCGTTCTCTCTTTTCTCCTCTTATCGGTACTTTCTCCTCCCTCACTCTTTTTCTTGTTCCAATCTTCCTTTTCTCTCCTCTCCCTTTACCAGACGTCCTTCCTTCCTTCCTCTTTCCCTTTTTCTATCCTTTTCGTCTTCTTCATCCTGTATCTTCTCCTTTAAGGCTTACCATCAGCCCTCCCTTCCTTCCTTCTATTTTTCCTGTCTTTTTCCTCTTTTTCATCCTCTTACCAGCAGTTCTTCCTTCCTCCTCCTCTTCTTCATCCCCACTATCTTCTCTTTTCTCATTATTAGTACAGTCTTTCCTCCCGTCCTCTTCCTCTTCTTCATCCTCTCTCATTTCCTCTCATCTCACCAAAAGTCCTTCCTTCCTCCCTCTCCTTTTCTGACCGTTTCGTCCTCTTAATTCCCTCTTTCATCTCCTCTTACCTGCAGTCCTTCCTTCCTCCACTTTTCCTTCCTGTCCCCTTCCCATTCTTCATCCTCTCTCTCCTCTCACTCTTGGTCTTATCTGCTAATTTATATTTGACGATAATAATGGTAGTAGTAGTAGTAGTAGTAGTTGTGGTAGGCGTAGTAGTGGTAGGTGTAGTAGTTGTAGTTGTAGAAATAGTAATTACATCATATCTAGTTCATAATTATGTTAATCAACGGCATCCCCCATCTCTCCCCTTTCCCCCACTCCCCCCCACTTCCCCCCCGTGACCTCATTTCTGCTAATCAGGCAAAACAATAAGTGTGAAAAATAATCCCGGCCGCTCAACAAAGAATCCGGCGACTATGAAGCTTCGTGATGACCTTGGCCCAGTAATACACGCCGTGCCGGGAGGCGGGTGGGCGGGCGGACTGGCTGGCTGGCGGGTGGGAAGATTGGCTGGCGGGAGGATTAGCTGACTGAATGGCTGCCTGACTGACTGACTTACTGACTGACCGACCGACTAACTGACTGACCGACTAACTGACTGACTACTTGGTTGGTTCGCTGGGTGACTGACTTGCTGACTTACTGACTGACTGACCGAGTAACTGACTGACTACTTGGCTGGTTCCCTGGGTGACTGACTTGCTGACTTACTGACTGACTGACCGAGTAACTGACTGACTACTTGGTTGGCTCGCTGGGTGACTGACTTGCTGACTGACTGACCGACTAACTGACTGACTACTTGGTTGGCTCGCTGGGTGACGGACTAGCTGACTGACTGACTGACTGACTGACTACTTGGTTGGCTTGCCGGCTGACTTGTTGACTGACTGACTAAATCTACATCAATTATTCCTCAGTGCCGATTAGAAACTACAGAATGACTTTTGCTCAAGGGGTCTTTAGCCACTGACTCCCAGCGCCCACCTTATGCTTATGAGTGTATTTATTTTCTCTTTACCTCCCATTGGCGCCGAAGGAAAGCAAACAGTAAAGTAACTCATGGTCCTGCCCTTGTTTTTATACTATTTTTTTTTCTCCAATTCCAAGGTCTACGGTGCATGATATGTAGGCCTATTTGTTGCTCTAGTATATAATCAGTTCGGGGAGTGTACACAGTGATAAGGAGAGATAGTGTACCGCTGATATCTCGTCTGATGGCTTAAATTAGTGTGCAATGTGAATTCTTTGTATTAGCATGTGATCAGTACCGGCAGTGTGGACAAGGTAAGCTTCTTGTATCACTTGTTCCGTTGATTTTTTATATTTTTTATGTGTTGGTGTATGGTATATATTTGTTGTACTACAGTATGACCAGTATTGGGTGAAGAGACATCCGGAAGCTTCTTGTAACGCTGTAAGCCAGTTGTACCGTTGATATATTTGTCTATTGCTATAAGTTTTCACCAATGAGCTCCATTTCTTCTCCCCGGCGTTGTTATGTTATCGAGTTAGAATACTTGGCCAACTAAATAACATGACTTGTACAGGGAGAAAATCTGCCTCAGTCACCCTCTCGTCTTCCTCGTTCTCTGTGGAAGAAAACGAGGAACTCCTAGATTTTTGCCCTAACTTCGCCATGTCCTGAGTGGCGACACGTGCGGCGGAAACTTGCGAACATCAATAGCCTGTACCGTTGCCCGAATGACGTTTGGAATCGAATTTAGAACTCTCTTAAACTTATTTCTGGAAGGTGTCTTACGATGTTTTTTTTTATTATGTTTTTAAAAAAAGTGCTTATGACACACACACACACACACACACACACACACACACACAAGCCAGACGAATTAGTTGTGTGTGTGTGTGTGTGTGTGTGTGTGTGTGTGTGTGTGTGTGTGAGGCCTCGTGGGAAATCAACAAATGAACTCATTACCGGGGCGTAAATTTTAATGCGGAGGAAATCGAAAGGCAAAAGAAAAATAATTGAAAGAAAGAAAAAAAAAAAGAAAAACAAGAGGAGAGGAGGATAATGCAACATAGCCGCTGCCATGTTGTGTTCCGGGGAAAAAATAACGTTGCTGGTTTTACACGATTATTTAATTAATTTTGCCACACGGCTGAAGCCCCGAATGCATACATGGAGAATGAGAGAGAAAAAATTAATTGGATGCCCGGCAGAATAATATATATATATATATATATATATATATATATATATATATATATATATATATATATATATATATATATATATATATATATATATATATATATATATATATATATATATATATATATATATATATATATATATATATATATATATATATATATATATATATATATATATATATATATATATATATATATATATATATATATATATATATATATATATATATATATATATATATATATATATATATATATATATATATATATATATATATATATATATATATATATATATATATATATATATATATATATATATATATATATATATATATATATATATATATATATATATATATATATATATATATATATAATAATGATACGCAGCAAAGGGAATTTTAAGTGTTATGATTAAAGTAAATCAAAAGTCCAGCGAAATGAAGTGTTAAAATAACGATGTTTTTTTATAGCGAGTGAAAAGATTGAAAAATTGAGTAAAATAAAAAATGGTGTCATAGGAATAAATGACTGCGAAAACATATAATAACTAACGGATTTAAGCGTTCCCTTTTGAGCGTTACATTTTTTCATTAATTTGCAGTTCACTATTCTTAATTTTATTTCTTTTTCCCTTTCTTTTTATGTGGCCTACATATTTTCATTCATTTTTTCTTTCTTATATTCTCCTTTCTCCTCCTTCCTATACTTCCTCTTCCCAGTTTTTCTTCTCCTCTTCCTATTTTTTATTTTATGTGCGTCTTCGCCTATAGGTAGGCTTTCTTCAGGGGCCTGGTGGTCGGCCCAAGCCCGTCGTGTCCGGGTTGATGGGTGGTCTTCAGGACAGCATGTGGGTAGTTTTAGGCAACTCGACGGTGACTGAAAAATTCCAGGTGGTAGCGTGGGGATTCGAACCGACTTCGTCCATAGCGTGGTGAATGTGGAGCCCCCCACGCTAACCACTCAACCACCGCCTACCCTATACTTAGTCCTCCCAGTTTATATTTTCGTCTTTTTCCTAATCCTACTTCTCGTCATACTCGTCTTCGTCGTCACCGTCTTCCTCCTCTTCCTCCTCGTTCTTTTCCTCCTCCTTCCTCCTCCTTCTACTCTAGTTTTATATCTATTAACATTGCTTCATTCCCTTAGTCCACACCCATCTTAGGAAGCAATCCGTTAGGTGGTCGGTCCCTCAGCACCTTGACATGACAATAACTACTAAAAAAACAGGCCGATGGTTCATGATGTCAATGGTTCATGTCACGCCTGTATGAACATCGATTTCCTGCTCATTATCTTAACTGACGGCTATCATGGAAGACGTATATTTATAGTGTGTGTGTGTGTGTGTGTGTGTGTGTGTGTGTGTGTGTGTGTGTGTGTGTGTGTGTGTGTGTGTGTGTGTGTGTCGATCTCTCTCTCTCTCTCTCTCTCTCTCTCTCTCTCTCTCTCTCTCTCTCTCTCTCTCTCTCTCTCTCTCTCTCTCTCTCTCTCTCTCTCTCTCTCTCTCTCTCTCTCTCTCTCTCATTTCCTTCCCCTTCATATGTTTCTCCTTCCTTCCTATATTTTCTTTCCTTCTTCCATCATCCTTCTTCCTTTCATCTTTCTGTTCGTTTCCCTTCTCCGTTTTCCTTCATTTTCTCATCCTCGCGGTTATATATTTTTTAACCTATTTCCTTTAACGTTTTTTTTTGTCAATATCTAGATATCATATTTCTTTTATCTTCAATATATATTTTCAACTGTGTAACTTACAGCAGTCTCCTCCTCCTCCTCCGTCTCCTGCTCCTCCTCCTTCTCCTCCTCCTGCTCCTTCTACTCCTCCTTATCTTCTATTATGATCTTTCGCCTTTAGCTTCCCCCTCTTTCCCATCTTCCTCTCCCACTCTCAACTTTTCTTCCCTTTGTTTCCTCCCTGATGTTTTCAATCTCTTCTCCCTCCTCATATTTTTACTACTACTATTACTACTACTACTACTACTACTACTACTACTACTACCACCACTATACTACTACTACTACCACTACTACCACTATAATACTACTACTACCACCATTATTACTACTACCATTACTATTACTACCATTACTATTACTACTATTACTATTACTACCATTACTATTACTACCATTACTATTACTACCATTACTATTACTACCATTACTATTACTACCATTACTACTAATACCATTAATACTACTACCATTACTACTAATACCATTACTACTACTACCATTACTACTACTACCTTTACTACTACTACCTTTACTACTACTACTACTATTACTACTACTACTACTATTATAGCTACTACTACTACTATTATAGCTACTACTACTACTACTACTACTACTACTACTACTACTACTACTACTACTACTACTACTACTACTACTACTACTACTATTATAGCTACTACTATTACTACTATTATAGCTACTACTATTACTACTATTATAGCTACTACTATTACTACTACTACTACTACTTTTTTTTTTTTTTTTTTTTTACTACTACGGGCCGCCATCTATTAGAGTTGCGTTGTGAGCGGTATATTCTCATCCTTTCACAAAGCAAAACTATGGTTTAACCCCCAATTCTGGCCAATGACTGTGGCCGACAACCATCTTTATTTAATATTACAAACTTTACTAAACATTTTATTTTTAAGCTAACAGAACTTGTGGTTGATACGACTATCAACCACCGTCGCCTCATGTGTACTACTACTACTACTATTATAGCTACTACTACTACTACGACGACGACGACGACGATGACTACTACTATTGCTCTTCCTTTCCTCCTCTCTCCCTTCCTCTTTTTCCTATCCCCTCATCTCTTTCCATTTTTTATCTTGTCGCTACCTTTCCCCTCTATCAGATATGCTTGTTTTCCTCCTCCTCCTCCTCCTCCTCCTCCTCCTCCTCCTCCTCTTCCTCCTCCTCCTCCTCCTCTCTCCATCATTTATCTATATTTCTCATTTCGTTTACTCTACTTTTAAATATTCTCATCTAACACCGGAATGAAAGAGGAGATTGATAGCACTAATTAACAAGGTCATGCATCCGATAATTACAGATGAGCCGAACCCAGTACAGTTCCCTCAGCTGGTAGGCAATGTACAGGGCAGGCTTGTTAATTACCTTGAAGATAATAGGCCAGGTGCGCCGAGGGGACGAAAGTATCCTGGAAATATACACTGAAAGGAAAAGAAGAGAAGAGGAGGAGGAAGAGGGGAGGCAAGAGGAGGAAGAGGAGAAAATTGAACTCAAAAAGAGGAGGAAATAGCGTGGGAAAGGAGGAGAGGAAAGTAGATGGAAAAGAAGGGAAGAGGAAAAGGAAGATTAAAAAAAGAGGGAATAGCTGGAAGAAAATATAATAGAATAGATATATTGAGAGAGAGAGAGAGAGAGAGAGAGAGAACCTTTCACATTCATTGGCAAAGCATCATAAATATTGATACACGTTCTCACGCACACACGCACACACAAAAAAGAACAATAAACGGCAACAACAACAACAACAACAGCAGACGTTCAATTTTAGGTCAGTTCAGTCATTTTCTTTTCCCAACAGCAAAACATTAATAGGCTGAGAAAGGGGACCGCGTCATTGCCGTGAGCCAATTAGCACGCGATCCTATTGAGAGGGAAGGAGGGGAGGAGAGAGAGGTGCTATACAGAGAGCCCTGACGAAGTGTTCCTCTGGCGCCTGGGAAATTTGTTAGGTGTCTTCTCTTTGGGTGGATTCCTTTCTCTTTCAAGGAGGTAGTCTGTCAGTTCCATATGTTCTCGTGCTACTGCGACTACGGCTACTATTACTGTTATTAATACTCCCACTACTTCACTTCAAATTATAAAAGTATATCAAATCAGCTTTTTCTGTCTTAGCACACCTCTTGTACACGATAGACAGTTTGGGTTGACACGGTTTTACAGAAGTTAACATATAGTTCAACAAGTCTCTGAAACCTTTACCCTCATTCAGTGGTTGAAAGTAATCTCTGGAATACTTTGGCCACATTCAACACCAGCGGACTCATATGTTGGGTTTTACAGCAAGATTTTCAGTAAACTGCCACCAACTCTTCATTTATTAGAAGCCAAACTGTGTGTCGTGGGCGGTATGTTACCTAGGTCCTAGGCAGCGACGAGATAAACTCTGCGGACATGGCCAGCCACGTTTACATTACACAGCGGCTGCCACACGCCATAACTTTGGCTCGTACACTTAATTAATGGTCCCTCAATTTTCCGATATAGATAATAATGGTTTATTTCAGTGCCAATGTAATAACTCTTAAAAATGGCAATGATTTGCAATAGTGGCAATAACATTTCGTTTTACTTCTCCTTGTCATACTAATTTTTTACCTCTTTTTTTACGAAAATATGAGTTCTAAAACCACTGATAAGTTTCATGCTGACAACCAAAACTAAATCTTGTGTAAGAGTATAAATATAAGACAGCATGTGTGATTGACAGACAACCTCCCGAGAGCGAGACAGGAATCCAACCAATCAGGAGAGGCTTGACAAAGACACATTGGTTGATCAATGAGCCATCGAAAGGAAGGATTGTGAGGAAAGTGACGGGAAGGGACGGGTTGAGAAGACAAGGGAAACTGGAGGGAAGAGACAAAAGGGAGGCATATTTCAGATAGGGAAGTAAGGGAAGGGTATGATAGTGACGTTATAGAGAATAAGGTAAGAAAAGGAGTAGAGAGAACGAACAGAGGAAGGGGAGGGTAATAAGAAGGATGTAATGTAGAAAGAGAAGGGAAGAAAAAAGCACAGGAGGGAAGGGTGAGAAAGGGAAACGAAGGGAAGTGTTGAGAGGAAGGAGAAGGAAGGAAAGGGCAAATGTAAGCAAAGAGCAAAAGTTTAAAACGAATGAGAAAAGGGTAGAAATAGGAATACAATAAAGAAATGTAAGGTAAGGGTGAAAGGGCAATAGAAGGGGAGTGGGAAAGGGATGTTGATGATATCTGACTCTAGGGGGAAAATAAATTAGTTTCATATGGCAAGAGAATCACAGTTAAGTCCATTTAAATTGAATACAACTGGGATGAGGAACAGAAATAGCTAATTTGATATACTTTTATAATTTGAACTGAAGCCGTGGGAGTATTAGTAACAGTAGTAGTACCAGTAATAATAGCCGTAGTAGTGGTAGTAGTAGTAGGAGTAGTAATAGGAGGAGGAAGAGGAGGTTCGGTAACAAAAGTAGCTGAACAGTAGTGGTAGTAGTAGTAATAGTAGTAGTAGTAGTAGTAGTAGTAGTAGTAGTAATAGTAATAGTAGTAGTAGATGATAGAGATATGAAATTATTAGATATGAATAACTAAAAACAAAAGTAATACCAGAGCACAAAGGTCAAATTAACTCATAGGCTCATAAACAGGTCATGACAGACACAGTAACGGACAGGCGGGCGGGCAGGTAGCCAGGCAGGTGCGACGCCAATCAAACACGCGTCTGATTGCCCGTGAAATGTTGGACACTGCAATATTATTTTTTTATTCATTCCATTTCACCCTCGCCTGTAAATCAATAGGTGTGTGTGTATTCCGCACCTGTAGGTTATATTAAACGTGTGTACGTGTGTGTGTGTGTGTGTGTGTGTGTGTGTGTGTGTGTGTGTGTGTGTCAACGTCATTCCTCGTGTTTTTGTTTTTGGACTATTATTTCCTTCTATTCCATCCTCTGCTTATTATTCCTCCTCTCTCCTTTCTTTCCCTCCTATTCGTTTCCTCTTCATCCAAGGACCAAGATGTCTTTTGCTGTTTGCTTTTCCTTTGTACTCCTTTGTACCCGCTTTTGTTCCATCCTCGCCATGATTTTTCTCTTCCCTTTGTTTCCTCCCTTCGCCCTTTATTTCCTTTATTTTTCCAATTGAAATATTTAACAGGCTGGAATTTGTTACGTTTTAACACTTCACTGACTCAGCAGACGCCAGTAGTAGCTGTTGATGGTGATGATAATGATATGTGCTACAATGGCTTAGAAAACACGATTAAGAAAGCACAGCATATTATCTGACATAAAAAGAAAATCAAATAATTCAATCATTATTTCAGATGCTCATATGACTTGAGGCAGAGGACACAAGCGACACAAATAGTCTGTCTGCCATCCAGGATGACCTCGAAATCTCTGATAAAGTTTTTTTATCTGCGGATTACAATAGTACAGGGTCTAAGTTAACATCCTAGGGTGGGTGTGGAATTCTCAGCCTTGGGGAATTTGAGAAATCCAAGATGGCGGCCAAAATGGCTGCCGTCTATAGAAATGTGGCTATAAGGCCCGCTAATTATGCCAGAGAACCGTCTAATACATCAAAATAGGGGTTTTTGGGTATGAGGAATTCAAATCTAAGAGTTAAAAAGTCATCCATTGGATATTTTCAAAGATAAAATGCCTGACGATATACATACTTGCCATTTTTCCAGTTTTAGAGAAAAGCATTGACCATGCGTTTGTTGTTTGGATTGCTGAATTAAAAATGGACTGTAAAAAATGGTTTATCACTATTTTTAATCTTAGCCATTGAAAGGGGATGCTTCAGGGGAGTGGTAAGATCCATCAGCGTAAACTGCTTCAATTTTTACCCATAAAGCACATGGTTTAAATGTGAGCATTATATATTGTTGCCACTGAATCATTAGATCTATGACTGCCATGTAGATGTAATATTGTGTTGAATATACATCAATAGCGAGATACTTTTTTTTTTCAATTTCCAGGAAGACAGCTGAATGGATCTGTCGGTTTCCAGAACATCAAAGTCAGAGATGCTGAATACATTCTGTGAATGAACTATGTCTGAGGAATGTGCTTTCAAGTTCAGATATGGAGAAGAATGTGAAAAGGAAACAAAGGGATTGCAGAAAAACAAAGGACCTGGCAGAATACAATCCATTATAGATGCAAGTCGAAAATATGGAGATAACTTGCACATCAAGTTGCAAGAACAGTTGACAGAAAACCCAGACATGACAATATCTTATCACAAAAACTGTGTATCCAGATATACTTCAAAATCAAATCTGGGAAAGCACAGACAACAGAGTACCTCAGAAGAACCCCAGAGGAAACTTCGTAAGTCTTCCCTTCAGTTCAACTTCAGACAACATTGTCTGTACTGTGGGGAAATCTGTGACATTAGAAAAGACTACAGACATCCAGACAGATGGAGACCAGCATATCTTTGTCGCTCAACGAAGTCAGAGAAAGACAAAAGACCCTACAAAGAATTTTTGCTGGAAAGATGTGCTGTTCGCAATGACGAGTGGGGCAATGAAGTTAGAATTCGATTGGAGGGTGCCTTGGATCTTCATGCAGCAGATGCCAGGTACCACAGGGATTGCATGTGTTCCTTTATGGCTATGAGAAACATACAATCAACGGGAAGACAACAAGAAACAGATGTAACTGATCCAGGCCTAGATGCTGTCTTCCAATTCATGCTGGAAAACAAGAACAGTCATTGGAACACAGTTGAACTCTACGACGTCTATAGCAGCTTTAGTACGATACAACAGTCACGCAAAACTGTTATTGAGAAGGTGAAACAACACTTTGCTGATGATGTTATAATTTTGTCATCCCCTGGCTATGCAAGTATCGTCGTATTCAGGAATTCTGCTTCTTTTGTTCTGAAGATGGTAAAGGATGACAAAGCTCATGATGACCTCGAGCACAGCAAGATCCAAGTAGCCAGGGCCATTGAGCAAGAATGCAAGGATATGAAATGCAACAGAATGCATTACGATCTCCACATTGACAAGGACAAAATGGGTGAAACAGTTTCTTCCACACTATCCTCTCTGTTGTCTCTTATCTCACCCAAGATGAACAGGACATTAGCAGCAGCCATGGTAGGAAATATAGTAACCAGCCAGGTTACAAACCAGCCTACTGACCTACAGATTGCCCTAGGTCTGCTTACGAGAGACTCAAAGAAAGTAGTAGACCAGCTGTATCATTTCAAAGTCACATGCAGCTATGACGAGGTGATGAGATTTAAGAAATCAGCTGCTCATGCCTCATACAGTGATGCAGGTCTACAAGGACTATCAGATGCAGGTGATGGCCTCATCCAGATTGTTGCAGACAACTTTGATGCTGACATTTCATCACCCAATGGCAAGTTATCAACCCATGCCCTTGCAATGATTGTTATTCAGCCTTCAGCCAAATCACCAGAAAAGTCTCCAGAAAAACACATTAGACGGATCAAGAAGGAAGAGATGTCTCAAAAGCTTCCTGAAGATGATGAAACTCTGGATCTTGTCTATCAGTGTACACAAATCTGGGGAAGCTCAGTCTTCAGGTTTGGATGGTGTCACCAATCAAAGGGAGGTCTGTGATTGATATCAATGCAACTGTGGCCAAAAATGATGACATTATGGAAGACCTCCTTGCAATGCATGGCATATCAGGGTGTGACACAGTAGCACCATACTACGGAATTGGAAAAGGGGTTCCTCTAAGAGTTCTAAGAAGCAAAAAACATCCTCTAAGTGCTTTGGGAGACCTCAAAATCACTCTAAGAAAAGTGATCAAAGAATGTACAGGCTTCATTCTTGCATGCTACGGAGAGGGAAATGCTGATTCAGCAAGTGATGCCAGATACAAATTATGGATGAAGAAAGTGAGCAAGAACATTGCACGTTCTCCAAAGCTGAAGTCTCTGCCCCCAACAGATGAAGCTCTTGCTCAGAATGTGGCTCGTGCTCACATCCAGGTAGCAGTTTGGAGGAACTCCCTGGAAGCAAACCCACCAGAACTTGACCCCTTGTTGCATGGGTGGTATAATGTAGATAACGGAATTCTGGCTGCAGTGATGCTACCTCCCAACACAGAACTGGCTCCAAAATCTCTACTCAAGAGTATCAAATGTGAATGCAAGGGAGAGAAACCATGCAATACACGCAGATGCAGCTGCAACAGTTCTGTAATGACTTGTGGAACATTTTGCAACTGTCAAGGAGTTGGTGATTGCTGGAATTACCACACCAGAATAAGTGACACTCTTCTGGGAAATCACTCTGATGAGGACGATGATGATAGTGACTGATATTGATTGTTTAATTGTGTCTTTGTCCACATCTTATTGTAACTATTGGAAGAATAGGTATTTCAAAAGCTTTTAAGGTATAACATTGAAACTAGTTTGTGAACACTGTTTAGTGAAGATAGTGATTGTACTGATGTGGTGACCATGTTTTGTCGTCATTCTGAACTGTACATTTGATTAAGAGATTTTGAAAATTTAGTTGTTTCCTAACATTTTAGGTGTGGTAGCATTAAAATTCACAGATAATGATTTATTCATAGATAGATTTTGGTCTCACTGCTGTGCCCATATCACTGCATGTTACACAAGTCATGGTCAACGTCTTCTCTAAAAGTGGAAAATATGTATCAGTATGCATTATATCTTGCAAAATATTACATTTTTTTTTCTTTTTAATGTTATAATTGGGTTTGCCATGCCCCAAAACCCCTGTTTTGACATATTACACGACTTTCTTGCATAATTAGAGGGCCTTCTAGCCTTTTTTCTGTGGTTGGCGGCCATATTTGCCGCCATCTTGGATTTTTCAGTTTCCCCAAAGCTGAGAGTTTCACACCCACCCTAGGATGTTAACTCAGACCCCATAGAAGAATAATCCGCAGAGAAAAAAACTTTATCAGAGATTGTGAGGTTAGGTCCTAATTCCTGGTTTGGCAGACAGACTAAAAGGGGTTCGTAACTTCGTATCAGTCGCCTTCCGTGTGTCGTGGTGAAGAGGTGCCTATGTTAAGTTGCTCTTCACTCCTTGCCACCCTCCACGATGGCCCTTACCAAGCCTCCCCGCCCTTCAGCTTCTTCAAAGGAGAAACAAGAGATGAGGGACGCGCAAAGGAGTTAGGTAAGGTGTCTGATTATGCTTTTCGTAGAAGTAGTAGCTGTAGTAGTAGTAGCAGTAGTGGAAGTATTAGTATTGGTAATAGTAGTAGCAGCTTTTGTTACACGCTCACCACAAAACATCACCACAGTCCCTGATTTTAACACCAATACGTATTACCCTAACCACCGCCGCCGCCACCACCGCCATTTACGAAGGTCAAACATGACGTCCATAAATTTTGCCGGCAACAACAGTAACACGAGAGAGAGAGAGAGAGAGAGAGAGAGAGAGAGAGAGAGAGAGAGAGAGAGAGAGAGAGAGAGAGAGAGAGAGAGAGAGAGAGAGAGAGAGAGAGAGAGAGAGAAGAGAGAGAGAGTGGAAGAGAGAGAGAGAGAGAGAGAGAGGAGAGAGAGAGAGAGAGAGAGAGAGAGAGAGAGAGAGATTTACATAGATTTATAGAAAATCAGACCACACAGACCCATGGTCCAGACTTGGTGGTCTGTCCTTAAACCTAAGTGATTTTACATTAATCAGAAGACTCCAAAACGTTGCATTTCTACTCTAGTTGATATTAAGTTGAAGGAAGTGACGGTCGAGCTTATTTTAAAGGAGTCAATCGTGTTACACTGGACCACTGATGATGGGAGCTTATTCCATTCTCGCACTACAACGTTGGTGAAGAAAATTTGGTGCAGTCTGAATTTACTTGTCTACATCTGAGTTTTACGCCATTGTTCCTCGTGCGCAAAGTGTCATCGATCATAAACAATGTTGATCTGTCTACATTCGTGAAACCATTAAGTATTTTAAAACATTCGATCAGTTTTCCTCGACGTTTCTCAAGAGAGAACATGTTAAGGGTAGAAAGCCTTTCTTCGTAGGATTTGTTGCGCAAGGAAGGGATAATTTTCGTTGCCCGACGCTGAACACCTTCTAATTTAGCAATATCCTTTGCATGGTGGGGAGACCAAAACTGTACCGCATATTCCAAGTGGGGTCTGACTAAACTGTTGTAGAGCGGGAGTATTACATCTTTATTCTTAAATAAAAAGTTTCTTTTAATGAAGCCTAACATTCTGTTCGCTTTATTTGCTGCATCGATGCATTGCTGTGAGAATTTGAGGTTTGACGCGATTTTGACCCCCAAGTCCTTGACGCATTGAACGCTTTTGAGTTTAACGCCGCACATTTCGTAATCAAACTTCTTATTCCTCGTTCCAACTTGAAGGACCTGGCACTTGTCTACGTTAAAGGGCATCTCAAATCTATCCGACCAAGCTGAAATTTTGTGCAAATCCTCTTGGAGGCTTTGCCTGTCTTCGTCAGTGAGAACCGAGTTACCAATCTTTGTGTCGTCTGCAAATTTACTAATGCGGTTATTGAGTCCAACATCCACGTCGTTGATGTAAATAATGAAGAGCACTCAGTCTGGGGCAAGAACCGAGCCCTGAGGGACGCCACTAGTGACCGGCGCCCACTCTGAGTTAAATCCGTCAATCACTACTCTTTGTTGTCTGTTGCTCAACCAATTCGCGATCCATTGGTTTACCTGACCGTCAATACCTATTTGCTTTAATTTGTAAAGTAATTTATGATGCGGGACTTTATCAAACGCTTTCTGGAAATCAAGATAGACTACGTCCAGTGATTTGGTTACGTCATAAACAGTGAAGAGGTCGTTATAAAAGGTTAATAGATTTGATAGGCAGGATCTTTTGTTTCGGAAGCCATGTTGTGAGTCCCCAATTAATGAGTGGCTTTCAAGGTAACTCACAATTTTGTCTCTAATTATGCCCTCAAGTAGCTTACCTACAACCGAAGTTAGACTAATGGGCCTGTAATTACCTGGTACTTTTTTGTCTCCTTACTAAAAATACTGTGTCAAGTTATAATTTTTCCAATCTGAAGGGCCACTGCCTTGTCGCAAGGACCTATTGCATAAGGTGGTGAGGGAGGAGTATTTCGCTCTTTGTTTCTTTCAGCAGAGTTGGATATACTTTATCAGGTCCAGGACTTTTATTTGTTTTAAGTGATTTGAGGGCTTTAAGGACTTCATCGGGTTTTATTTCAAAGTTAGACAATGCATGCTCGGGATTTACATTAGTACTGGTGTTGTTGGTGGTGGTGGGAGGACTGTTATTATTAAACACCGAGGAAAAGTAATTATTTAATAGGTTTGCAACGTGTTGGCTGTCAGTCACTAGTGCACCGTCGCTGTTTGTTAAAGGTCCAATTCCACTTCTGATCGCCTTTCTGTTGTTTATGTAACTGAAGAAGGATTTCGGATTATTTTTACAGTTGGCTGCAATATTTTCTTCATATCTACGCTTTGCCTGATGCACTAATCTTTTTACTCGTCGCCTTGCATCATTGTAAAGTCTAATGTTTTCGGGCGTGCTTTGGTCTTTCTTTAACCTGTAAGACAATTTTCTCTCCTTGACTGAGTGTTTAATTTCGCTATTAAACCACGGTAGACTTTTATTAGTGTTAATTCGCTTCTCGCACAAGGGTACAAATGTGTCCTGCTGAGTGAGTAAGTGATTTTTAAAGTTTAGCCAGGCGTCCTCTGCATTGCCGTCATCTGATAGTTGCATATCTATTAGTTTTCGTCGGATTTCTACGAAGTTGGCTCTTTTGAAATTGGGCACCTTAACTTTATTTTCAGTCACCGATGTTTGAGCTCTAATGTCAACGCGCACTAGTTTATGATCGCAGGAACCGAGGTGTTCTCCTACCGTGACATTACTGACTAGGTTATCTTGGGTCGCTATAACAAGGTCAAGTATGTTATTTTGTCGAGTTGGTTCAGAAACCATTTGGCTTAGATAATTTTCCTCTAGAAATTCGATCATTCTATGGGACTCACCTTCTGTACCCGACAGTGTCGCCCAGTCGATATGGGGGAGGTTAAAGTCTCCTAGTATCAGTGAGTCGCTGTTATTAAGTGACTGCCTTAAGACGCTGTACATTTCAAGATCGCCATCAAGTGATTGCCCCGGAGGCCTGTAAGTGACAGATATATTTAAATTGACTTTTGCAATGTTTACTCGCACGCACAAATGTTCAACGTTACTGTTTCTTGGTGTTTTGTCAGTAGGTTGCAAGTAGCTTTTGACAAAAAGGGCGACACCACCCCCTCTACGGTTTACACGATCATTGTTGAAGAATCTGTAGCCATCTGTGTTGTATTCGGAACTTAAATCAATATTAGTGGTGTCGATAAATGTTTCGGTTATAGCAATTACGTCAAAGTTTTCTGTCAGAACAAGACATCGCAGTTCATCAAACTTGTTTCTTAGGCTACGCGCATTGAAACTAAGGACTCTTAGGTTATCTTGAAGCTTGGTAATAGAGGTACTGGAGGGTTCAATGTTACGAGTCTGTTGCGGTGTATGGTGTCTATTTACACGGGCGGGATGGAAGGACGTGGCTGAGAGTCGTTTTTTGTTGTTCGGGCGTTACGTACGGCGTTGTTGAGGAGCCTTCCAAATCTGGCTGCCCGATGGGGGACAGGTGTATGCCGTCCCTTTGGAAAAGTCTACTCTGGCCGTAGAAATCGTTCCAGGCGTTAAAGAATTCGACGTCAAGCTCTCCGCAGAGAGTCTGCAGGCGGTTGTTGAGGCTGAAGGCCTTACTGTAGAAGTCGCCCTCATCCCATGTCCGTGGTAGAATTCCTGAAATCATAATATTAGGGATTTAGACTTATACTGCTGGATGAGCCTACGGTACTTGTCCAGCAGTTCCTCAGACCAGGTCGTGGTGACGTCGTTTGTACCTGTGTGGAGAACAAAGAGTGAGTCATTAGAGGCCACAGCGGAGACCTCGTCCAGGGCAGCTGTGTTGTCGTCAACAACAGCTCCAGGATAAAAGTTGTTTCGCCTACGTCGGGGGTCTCTGCCACAGAATTCAAACACCTGATGGCGAATCATAGATTCACCGACCAAGAAGGTTCTCTGTTCCTCGTCATCCTCCTCCAGTATGTCAAATCTGTTGTAGCAATGAGTAGGATAAATGGCTCTAGGGGCGGGTCTGGCTCCTCCTATCACGGGGTGAAGCATTCAGCGTCAGCTCTACCGGTTCCTGTGACGTGCCTTCTTCGGAAGTTGGCTGGGCATCGAGTGCAGGTGAGGAGGCGTCCGTTGCAGGAGGGGCGACGATGTTGGCCTGGATAAACTCCTGCAAGGTATCAACAGTACTTGTTAGTTCGGTGATCTTCTTCTCGCCAGCCGTCAGCCTTTCGTCCTGTTGAAGGAGTCTCGTTTCCATCTGCTGTGTCAACAGGCAGATCTTGCAGACGGTCGATCGTCCTGAGACGACATGACCAGAGAAGTTTCCTGTGCAAGTCGCACATTTCTTGAGCGCCCTCTCGGTAAGGAGGAGAGAGTGAGTAGTGTTTATCTATATATTTGCTTTGCTTTTTCTTTTTCGTAGGGCAGAGGGACGCGTGCGTGAATAAGCGAGAATAAGTGAGAGAGAGAGAGAGAGAGAGAGAGAGAGAGGAGATGGAAGGTAGGAGGGAGATAGGGATGGAGGGAGGAAGAGGGCGAAGGAAAGGGAGAGAGAGAGGTGGGAACGAGATAGGGAGTGAGGAAGGAGAGACAGAGAGGGCAAGTGGGGGTAGTAATGAGAGAGAGAGAGGGGGGGGCAATGGAGGGAGGCGAGAGAGAGGATGAGAGAAAAGCGAGCATTACAGTGTCTCTCTGGAATAATCTGGTCAAGTCAGGTCAGGTAAGTCTGAACACCTGCGTAGGGAGTGGCGTCGGAGTGGAATCTGGAAATATATAAAGAATGTGGCGGAAAGAGTGTAACACTGTGTTTTGTGTATATATGTATATATGTTTTACAGGGCGCTACGGCGAGAGGGTAGATACTGGCAGAGAGAGGTAGTAAAAATAAGGGCAACACTTAATCCTGTCCAGCGAAGCACGTGGTCGCACAGCAAACAGCACACCTCTGCAGGCAGTTAACTCGGTTGACAATAAGCAGTACGCAGCACGACGCGAAATAGCACACGGCACACAGCACAGCAAGATCTACAGTACAGTTCAGTACAGCACACGAGGGTGGAATCGCAAGCGAGAGAGGTCACGGAAGTGGGAGCGCGTGCGGTTTGACCTCTCGGAGTGAGGGCAGGGCGCTGACGTGTGAGGGCAGGGCGCTGACGAATGAGGGCAGGGCGCTGACGAGAGAGAGAGAGAGAGAGAGAGAGAGACGCTACAGCCAATCACATGCAGGTAACAATGTGTCTCGTCTCAGCCAATCAGCAGTCACTATTCACCGAACTGGCCAATAGGAAACGCGAACTGTTTATCCGCCAGCCAATCACGTGACAGTGTTTTCACGGTGACCAATAATGATAAAAACATCATAATAAACTGTTTATTTATATGGTGTGCAGCCAGTGGCTGAAAATTGACATGTTAAACATAGATGTATTTGTGTACATAAAATATAAATATAAACTTAAATTGTATAATATAAATTAATCTAATAAAAATATAAATATAAATCTCTCATATGGTTACTTGTTTATTATATTTCCGGTGGTAGGGATGGGACTCTTCCTGTACCTTTCCGTCCTTGCGCAGATAGGTGTCAGGAATTTGCTGTGTCTAACGGCATGGCGAGAGGAAGGCGCAGTGCCTGGTAGCAGGTCACGGTGGCGCGGGTGATTTAGTAGTTGTTCCGCAAACTTCTGGGGGAGGTGCTAGTAGCGGTCTTGAAGTGTGGGCAGGTGTAGGGCGTTAAGGGCCTCGTCATAGGTGGAGTAAGGTGGGCCAAGGATAAGCCTACACGCACGCTTCTGCACCCTCTCAAGCTGGCGGCGCTGGGTGGTGTTGAGGGATGGAAACCAGGCTGGGGAGGCGTAAGTGAGCTTGGGGAGGATGAAGGTGTCATAGACTCCCACCAGCTCACGCGTGAGAGTCCCCAGTGACTGCAACTGCCTTCTGAAGGTAGCGTTGACAGAATGCTGAAGCGATGGTGCGGCTGACATGCTCCTTCCAGGTCAAGCGGTTGTCAATGGTAACACCAAGAAGCTGAGTTGTCTCCACCACCTGGAGCGGAGTGCCGTTGATGGAGACTACATGTGGAGGTGCTGCTGTTATGGAGGTGGCGATATGCCTGAGGACTGTCTTGTTGTGGTTGATAGGCACATTGTTTAGCCTCGTCCAGTCCTGAAGGTCGTCAAGTGTGTGGTGCAGGTGGCTGTAGTCAGATCGTGAAGCCTGGTAGCGCAGCGCTCCGTGGCGCAACTGGTAGTGTGTGTGTGTGTGTGTGGAGATATATCATAATATACATATACAAGATTCTTATTGGTAACACAGTTAATAACATAGGTGTACTTTTTTACATTCACGAAAGACTGGGAAGATTTTGCCATATACCACCATTGCACCCCAGAGCAGGCACACGGATCAAGACTCTAAAAGAGAACAGCTTCGCGACAAGAGGACCTCGGCTCTTCAACGAGTTACCTAAATATCTTCGGAACTCAGAGGTCCAAAATGTAGAAAAATTTAAACGCCAACTCGACTCATTTATCGGGACTATTCCGACGAGCCCAAGCTGCACTACTACCTCCGAGCCTCTAGCAACAGCATCATAGATCAGCTGGCGCAGAGACGGGCGGACAGGCTGTTTTGAGTGGCGGCGCATCAGGTGGGCACGGGCACATAGAGTGGTGCCTGCAACTCCACTCCACAGGATCCACAGGTGTGTGTGCGTGTGTGTGTGTGTGTGTGTGTGTGTGTGTGTGTGTGTGTGTGTTTTCCGCGCTTCTGGCGTAATCTTTCCATACACACACACACACACACACACACGTTCTCTCTCTCTCTCTCCCCCCAAACTAATTACGTAATCCGATCATATTTACGAACGTTCATTAACTTGAATCATTAGACTCACAAAGCACACCGAAATGATGATGATAATCATAATAGTAATAATGATAATAGTAATAATAATAATAATAATAATCATAATAATCATAATAATCATAATAATCATAATAATCATAATAACAATAATAACAATATCAATAATAATAGTAATCACAATAATGTGTTTACGCTATAGGTGCTGTGAGAGAGAGAGAGAGAGAGAGAGAGAGAGAGAGAGAGAGAGAGAGAGAGACACACAGACACACACAGAGACTCAGAGAGACATACTAATTTCCCGTTTATACTATCTCTCAGCGGCCGTCGATCACAAAAAAAAAACACCTCCACCATCACCTCCACGACCTCCACCACCACCAACGACAACAACAACACTGACCTTTCATATTAAACATTAAAACATTTATATCAACATTACCTTTCTCTCCCCTCCCTCGTTCCTCCACTTCCCTCCTTCCTTCGCGCCCCCATTTTCTCCCGTCCCTCCTCTCCTCACTCCTCCCCTTTATGGTTTCTTTCCTTTCCTTCCCTTCCCTCCATTTCCTCCTCCCTTCCTTCTCTTCCATCCTCTCCTCTTCCGTCCTTATCCTTCTTTCCTCTTCCATTTTTTCTCCTCTCATTTCCCCTTTCTTCCCTCTTTCCGTCCTTCCCTCTTTCATTCCTTCATCTTCGTCATTCTTATAATTATGGCGTTCAGGTAATTTCTCTTCCTATCCTCCTTGCCTTTCCTTCCTTCCTCTCTTTCTTCCTCCTTCTCTTCCTTACTCCCAACATTTTCCTTTCGTTTCTTTTATCTTTCTTTCCTTGTCTTCTTTGTTTTTCTTATTTTCTTCCTCTCGTTATTTTCTTCACGTTCTTTTCTAATTTCTTTAGTTCTTTTCTTCCTCCCTTCTAATAATTATGGTGGCAGACAAGTTATTTTTTCTGCTACTCTACTACAGTTTCTCTCTCTCTCTCTCTCTCTCTCTCTCTCTCTCTCTCTCTCTCTCTCTCTCTCTCTCTCTCTCTCTCTCTCTCTCTCTCTCTCTCTCTCTCTCTCTCTCTCTCTCTCTCTCTCTCTCTCTCTCTCTCTCTCTCTCTCTCTCTCTCTCTCTCTCTCTCTCTCTCTCTCTCTCTCTCTCTCTCTCTCTCTCTCTCTCTCTCTCTCTCTCTCTCTCTCTCTCTCTCTCTCTCGTTGATTAGGTCTCTCAGTCATTGTTTGAGTCACTAAGTTTGTTTCCTTCTTTCTTTTCTGCTTTTCTTTTTTCCTTTCATTTTCTTTTTCATTCATCATATTTTTTCATTTCATTATTTTTTTCTTTTCGTCTTCCTTTTCTTTCTTTCTCTGTTCTATTTTCTTCGTTGATCTTTCCCTGTCCCTTTAAATTACTATATCTACTGTTATCATTTATTATTTTATTATCATTATTATGTCTATCTAAATTATTAATGATTTTACTCTTTATATGGCTATTATTTTAGTGGTGGTGGCAATGGTAGTGGTGATGATTGTTGTGATGGTGGTAGTGGTGGTGGTAGTGATGATGGTGGTGGTGGTGATGATGTTGGTAGTGGTGTTGGTGGTGATGGTGACGTCCGCGGTGGTATTTATGGACCTCGTTAGAATGTTGTTACCTTCTTCTTCTTCGTCGTCGTCATCGTCTTTTCCACCTCCTCCTTTTTCCTCCTCCTAACAATACCTTTTGCTCAGTATTGGTAATTGCCTGCAGCGAATAGTGGCGATTACTCCACTCATCGCTCCTTGCCTTCCCTCCCTTCCTTTCCCTTTCCTTCCATTCCCTTCACATCCCATCCCTTTCCTCTTCATTCTTTCCCTCCCTTTCCATCCCCTTCCCTCTCTTCTCTTCCTTCCAGTCTTTTTCCTTTTCTCCCTTTTCCTCTCCTCTCCTTCCCTTCACAGCCCATCTCTTTCTTCTTCTTTCTTTTTTCCCCATCCCTTCCCTTCCCTTCTCAGTCTCTCCCTCGGTTTCCTTCCCTTCAATCTTTTTCCTTTTTTTCTCTTCCTTTTCCTTTCCTTCCTTTCTCCACGTTTTGCTTTCTTTCATTTCCTCTCCTTTCTTCACTTTCTTCACTTTTCCCTCACTTCTTTTCCCTTCCCTCCTCTTCCTTTCCCTTCATTACCATCCCTTTTCCTCCCATTTTCCTCCCCTTCTCTCACCTCTTCCTTTCTCCTCCCTTCCTTTTCCTCTTCTTTTTCCTTTCTTTCACACATTTGCCTTTCCGTTCCCTTTTCTCAATCCCCCCTCTTCTTCCCTTCTTTCCTCCTCTTCCCTTCCTCCTCCTCTCTTCCCCCTCCTTTTCCTCTCCACCTATTGTCCTTCCTTCACCACTTAATCTCCATTGTCCTCCTCCAAATTTCATCTTTCCACTACCTCCTTACCTCCATCTCTCCCATCAATCCTCCTTCTCCCTTATTTCATTTCTTCACTTGTTTTCCTGTCTCCTCTTTCCTTTCCTCCTTTCTCTTCTTTTTCCCTCCTCCGCTCGTGCCTTTCCTTTCCTTTCATTCGCTAAAATCCTTCTCTCCTCCTTTCTTTATTTTTTCTCCTTCCTTTTCCCTTCTTCTCTTCTTTCTTATCCTCTCCCTCCTTCTTTCAGCCCTTTCTCTTCAATATATATGCTCATTATTCTCCATTTTCTTCTTCCCTTCATATTTTCCTCCTCCTCCTCCTCATCCTTTCTTTGACCTCCCTCTCTGTTCTTCCTCCTCCTCCTCATATTTCTCTCTGTACATTTTTTCTCCTCCACTCTTTCTTCTACTTCCTCTTTCTTCTGCAACTTCTTCTCCTCCTCTTCCTCCTCTTCCTCCTCCTCCTCCCCATACTCTTCATCATATATATCAACGACCTAGAACTTGGATTAAAATCCAATCTTTCAAAATTTGCCGACGACACAAAGGTGGGTGGGAAGGCCCTCACAACGGCAGAATGCGAAATTATCCAGAGAGACCTGGACCTGATCACTCGGTGGTCGGAAAAATGGCAATGTCCTTCAACACTACCAAATGTAAAGTAATGCATATCGGATCCAGAAACAGCAACCACACATACCTCATGGGTGGCGAACCACTACATGTAGTGCAAGAGGAAAGAGACCTCGGGGTCACCATCAGCAGTGACTTGAAACAAACAAAACACTGCAAGTCCGCCTGTAAGAAAGCCAATACAATGCTTGGGTTCATATCGAGGAACTTCAAATACAAGACGCCGGGAGTTATGTTTTTTTTTTTGTTTGTTTTTTTTTTACGTTGATTGCCTATTGCGCCGGTAGGCATCTTCCCGGTGGGGCCTGATGGTCGGCCCAAGGCATGTTATCCGGTGGATCCTGATGGTCGGTCCAAGGCTTCTTTCCGGTTCTGGCGCAGGCGAGTGTTTATAGTGGCGCCATCTTGCATTGGCTCATGCTGCCCTCCTAGAGCTCATCTTTGATCCTAGAATCTAGAGTCCGGGTTGATAGGTGGTCTTCTGGACAGCATGTGGGTAGTTTTAAGCCACTCGGTGGCGGCTGAAAAATCCCAGCTTGGTGGCACCGGGCGGGGATTGAACTCGCGTCCTCCTGAACACGGGGCCGTTACTATGACGACTCAGCCACCGCCACCTGAAATACGCCGTGCAATTCTGGTCTCCAAATTACAGGAAAGACATTGAATTACTTGAGAGAGTACAGCGCCGCGCTACGAAGATGATACCATCACTGAGGACGAAGCCCTATGAAGAGCGACTCGAGCGACTCAACCTCTTCACGTTGGAAAAGAGACGCCTGCGGGGAGACATGATACAAGTCTTTAAGTACCTGAACAAGATCAGCAACGTTGATCACTCCAAACTCTTCACGCTACAAACTAACCTGAGAACAAGAAACAACGGAAAAACAATTCAAGCAAAGCGATGCAATACTGACATCGGCAGGAGTTATTTCTCGAATAGGGTTGTTCGCCACTGGAACAGCCTTCCTGCAGAAGTGGTTAGCGCAGAGACCATCAACTCACTCAAGAAACGCATTGATCGCCACTTTGCTGCAACGGGAGTGAACTGAACGTATCCAAGAGTAGGTACACAAGTGCTTTAATCCTTCCCTGCAAGCCACTCCTATGGCAAACAGGCTTTCTGCTGCTTGCTAGTCCATGTTTCCTCCTTTCCTTCCGCTTACTTACGCCAAAGAAGGAAAAAAAAAAGATATAAAGAAAAACGACACGCATGACTCTATTTCACGAGAGAGAGAGAGAGAGAGAGAGAGAGAGAGAGAGAGAGAGAGAGAGAGAGAGAGAGAGAGAGAGAGAGACAAGGTAGACAAATAAATGCTCCCATGATACGACTTTCTTTTCTCGGTCAATAACAGTTGGCGGGGAACGAGTTTGTCGAGGGAGCAAAAAAATGATCATTCGTGTCGCCCTCCATCAAGCGAAATGGAACGGCCAGAGAAATGACTGCCCTCCCCCCCACCCCTCAACACCCCTAATGAGAGAGAGAGAGAGAGAGAGAGAGAGAGAGAGAGAGAGAGAGAGAGAGAGAGAGAATAATAAGTGTGACGCAGAAATTGAAACTGACAAATATACAGACAGACAGACAGAGAGAAAATATTAAAGTAGCAAGTATACTGAAATAGACGAACAAACTGACACCCAAAAGAAAATAACACACACACACACACACACACACACACACACACACACACACACACACATACACACACACACACACACATACACACATACACACACGCACACACACACGTCAGAGGTAAAAACACGAATATACCATTAAATTTATACACACGTTTTGTTTTGACTGTGTGGGTGTGGGTGTGGTGGGTGGGTAGGTGCGCGCGTGTGCGTGTAGGGGGTGGAGGGAAGGGGAGCGCTTGGGCGGGCGGGCTGAGTGGTTAGCGTGCGGCCCCCACATTCACCGCGTGCTGGACGACGTGGGTTCGAATCCGCTGCTTCCACCTGGGATTTTTCAGTCACCGCCGAGTGGCTTAAGACTACCCACATGCTGTCCTGAAGACCACCATCAACCAGGACTCTAGACTAAACCGTCCAAGTGAATCAAGAACGAGCTCCGGGGGGCAGCATGAGCCAAGAAAAGATGGCGCCACTATAAAACACTTGCCTGCGCCTTGACGGCCTGGGGCCGACCACCAACTAGGTCCCTCAAGAATGCCTACCGGCGCCATAGGCTGGCACGTAATAAAAAAAAAACGCACGTGCGCGCGAGCATACACACACACACACACACACACACACACACACACACACACACACACACACACACACACACAGACGTGCTGAGATTTTTACATTGGGTTGAACGGGAACAAAAAACACCTTTAATGATGCCGCTTGTGTACAAAAGAAAAACACAATGTGGGAGGAAGGGAGGGAGAGAGGGGGAGAGAGAGAGGGAGGGAGGGAGAGAGGGAGGGAGGAGTGTGAATATTAACATGAATTTTCTGGTACATAAAATTGCGTAAATAAAACTACTTAAATTTACGCACAAAAATATTACACCAGAATTTTGTGTGTGTGTGTGTTTGTGTGTATGTATATGTATTTGTATTTGTGTGTGTGTGTGTGTGTGTGTGTGTGTGTGTGTGTGTGTAATTCACCACGGCCTAATCACGAGTTGGACTCGCTTTCGCTATCAGGTACCCTCCCGACGTGAACTAGTGGTCATTATCGTCGATCTCTGGGTACTGCCAGGACCTCACACACCCCATCCCCCTTGCTCAAGGGGGGACAGTAACCACTCCTAGCCTACCGAAAGAATCCGACCTGAGCGGGGCTCGAACCGCCGCCTGTTTGGCCGAGAAGCCTTGCAACGCAGCTCTTCCGATTGAGCTATCGGAGTGTGTGTGTGTGTGTGTGTGTGTGTGTGTGTGTGTGTTTGTTTTGTGTGTGTGTGTGTGTGTGTGTGTGTGTGTGTGTGTGTGTGTGTGTGTGTGTGTGTGTGTGTGTGTGTGTGTGTGTGTGTGTAATCCACCCACGGCCTGATCACGAACTGGACTCGTCATCACCAGCAAACACCCTCCCGATTAGAGCAATGCTCATTAGTCGACCTCTGGGTACTGCTTATGGGGGTACTGGGTAGGATTCATGAAAAAAATTCGTTTTTTCTTTATTTTTCAATTCATGCAAATTTGTGAAGTAAGACCATTTATAAATACTGGGAATTGAATAAATTGGCACAAAATGGCAATACCGCCCGCGGGCAGCCATTTAAAGGGACGGGTTTAACCCTGGGAGGGGGTTTATAATACATATGAGGAGGAAGTAAGTGTACAAAATCGGCATATTGGCGTGACGTAATGACATGCTACGTCATGCACGTCCATGACGTGTGGGGAATTTTGCAAAATACAGTACGTCGATGTCGATAACATACATATTCACATGCATCAACACGTTTCTTAGTGACAAATAATAAAGCAGACAGAGCATATTAGATAAATTGATCTGCATGACGTCATGCTTGTAAAACATTTACATTCATACACAATGAAGGAAATCATATTTCGAACATATCTTGAAAATCTCAAGTCTTATATGCGAATATATACTTTTTTATTATTATTTTCTTTTCGACCTCAGTACCCCCTCAAGGAGGAGACAGTAACCACTCATTGTCGGAGGAAATATCCTTCCTGAGCGGGGCTCGGACCTCCGCTTAAAAGGCCGCGAAACCTGACAACGTAGAACTTCATCCACTGAGCTACTGGAGTGGTGTGTGTGTGTGTGTGTGTGTGTGTGTGTGTGTGTGTGTGTGTGCGCGCATGCACGCACACGTATGTGCCTGTTTGTTGTAGTGATGCGTGTGTGTATGATTCGAATTAGCGTGTAAACATAAGCGTCTCTCTCTCTCTCTCTCTCTCTCTCTCTCTCTCTCTCTCTCTCTCTCTCTCTCTCTCTCTCTCTCTCTCTCTCTCTCTCTCTCTCTCTCTCTCTCTCTCTCTCTCTCTCTCTCTCTCTCTCTCTCTCTCTCTCTCTCTCTCTCTCTCTCTCATACATTTTATTTGCTACGAGATGAGAAACGTAATGGCTTGAGAACGAAAGAGGAGAAGATGAGGAGAAAGATGAGGAAGAAAGGTATCAGGAAGAAGATGAGGAGGAAAACGGAGGGAGGATAGGAGGAAGTTATAGTGGGAGACATAGGGAGGAGGAGGAGGAGGAGAAGGAGGAGGAGGAGGAGGAGGAGGAGGTAAAGAATGAAGGAAAGAAGGGAGGATTATAAAACTCATACAGTGGGATTTTCCTATCATGCTCAAGGGACTCACAGACATCCCGAGCGTTCTCTCCCTTCCTCCCCCTTCCCTTCTCAGCCTATCTTTATCTCCCTTTCCTCCTTTTTCCCTCCTATGATATTATTATTCCTCCAAGTACGTCAAAAAAGAAAATTGCTGTTTAAAATGTTATCTGTGGTGTTAAGGGAGGTGGTGGTGGTACTGATGATTGTGGTGGTTGTAATGGTTGTATTTTTATAGTGGTAATGGTGGTAGTGATATTGGTGGTGGTGGTGGTGGTTGTGGTGATGATAGTGGTAATTGTGCCTGTGTATATGTATTTGCGTTGTGTTGTGGTAATGGTGATGGTGATAAGAATAGTGAAGTGGTAGATTAGTTGTGGTGAGGGTGACATGAGGGTGACAGTTATAACGTGGTAGTAGCATAGTTGTGGTTGTGAGTGTAGTAGTAGTTGTCTTTTTTTACATTTCGGCCTATGGCACTGGTAGGCTTTCTTGGTTGGGCCTGATGGTTGGCCTCAGCCCGTTGTGGCACAGGAAAATGTTTATAGTGGCGCCATCTTGCTTGGGTCATGCTGCCCCCCGGAGCTCATCTTTGACCCTCTCTTTTAGAGAGAGAATCCAGAGTCCGGGATGAGAGGTGGTCTTCTGGACAGCATGTGGGTAGTTAGGCCACTCGGCGGTGACGGAAAAGTCCCAGTTTGTGACACCGGGAGGGACGCGAACCCACGTCGAGGAGGACGCGGCGTCGTCACGCTAACCACTCAGCCACAGCCACCGAGGTAGTAGTTGTAGTTGTAGTAGTAGTAGTAGTTATATTTGTTGTAGTAGTAATTCTAGCTGTAGCTGTGGTTGTAGTTGTTGTAGTGGTAGTAGTAACAGTAGTAGTAGAGTGGTTTTAATAAGCATATTGATATTATGAATGTCAGCCTGCCATTAGCCCTGAAGAGAAAGGTAAACAATCAATGTATCCTGCACGTACTAACATAGGGTTCAGAAATTTGACGCCTCACAAAATATTTAAAGGCCAAGAAGGGATGGAGAGGAAATATGTGGTATATAAATGCGGATAGTAAGGGAGCGTGATGGATGAGAGAACAGAGAAAGAAAGGATCAAGAACTCTAGTGACTAGTTGTTTTTGCAGAAGACAACCCTGAGTGAAGGAGGTTAAGGGGACGCCCTCGTAACTCATGGATGAAGCAAGTTGATCGATCCCTGGAGGGACTTGGGAAGGGAGGATGCATGGAAGCTTGCTCTGGGGGACCGTCGGGAGTGGAAGCAGCCGGTGAGTGAAGCGACGAGCCCTCTGATAGTTAGTTATGAATAAGAAATTAACTTTTGCAGGTCATGTCATGCGTAGAAATTATACGACGCGGACAACAAAAGTAACAAGAGTGGCAGCCCAGAAGTTATAGAAATCAGGGTTGGCAGAGTAATAGTAAAGTCTGTTCACTCATGTCTGACCCAAGCTGACAACATAAACCTAAGCGTGTTCGTAAGCACAGTGCAGATTAACAGAAAGTGCTGCGTGAGATAAACACAAACAGAGGATAAAGAAAACTTGGAAGCCATAGCAGTAGCCAATCAGCACTCAGCTTGCAAACACGCTTAGGTTTATGTTGTCAGCTTGGGTCGGACTTGACTGAACAGACTATAGAAGTAACTGCAGCCGTCGATTTACTGATGAGAAAGTTATTATCATTATCTTCAACCATTACTAGTCCACTGCAAGAGTAAAGACTTTGCCAACGTACTCCGCCTCTCTGCGTGATGTTAGTGTACTCCTTCCTGCTCCGACAAATGCTCCAAATATTCTCTACACGTGATACTCTACCTGCCCTGACTTATACAGTTTTTCTGGGTTGCCACTTACTTTCATTGTCCATCTGGTATCAGTCCTACGCATATGATCTATACCAAAGTTCAAAGTGTAGGGAGTATATTCAGTTCTTTAGAATATATTTAATCTTTGTCGTTTCTGTGATCTATAATGGTTGCTTCCTGTCTGTCTGTTATACACATTTTTTCTCCCCATTCCTCTTTTGTTCATTTCCTAGCTTTTTATATATATTTTGCGAGGGTCTCAGTTGTTATGACTAGCAGGACGCATTGTCTCTTCAAGGCGAGTGACAGGCTGATGGTATTGGCATTGTTTACCAGCAGCACTCATTCTTCAAAGCCGTTTCCACGTTGAACTTCTTTCCATCAAATCTTTCACCCAAAGCCATTCCGCTCAGGTTAAACATCACCGAGGTAGGCCGGCAGGGGGCAGGGAAGAGTTACGTTACGTGCTCAGTATTTGTCTCCCTTATAGCCACACTGAGTAGCACTTTGGTAGACTAGCAGGGACCAGGGAGGAGTTTGTTACCTGTGCAGTATTTTTCATTTATAGACAGTAGGTAAACTAGCAGTGAACAGGGAAGGGTTCAAGCTACCTGTACAGTATTGATCTTATTAGCAGTCGGGTATAGCAGAGTAGGTAGACTAGCAGGGAGCAGGGAACGGTTCATGTTACCTGTGCAGTATTCATCTCATTAAAACAAAGGTAAACAGCACTGAGGTAGCCCAGCTTGGAGTTGGGAAGAGTTCAGGTTGCTTTGTCTCTTTTACAGCCAAACTTCGTAGCTCTTGGGTAGAATAGAAGGAACAGGGAAGAGTTGAAGTTGCTGGTGTAGTCTTTATCTCGTTTATTGCCACAAAATAATTACAATTCATGTCATAGAGGACAAAATGGGCCATAGAAAATTACTTCTCGGTACAAATTAGATCAATATACAGAATTTTGCTCTCTTCTGAACCTGTGGTAATGATAACAGATTTTCAGTTAAGGAGCGATAAATTCTATGCAATATTATATTATCTGGGGAATAATTTCTTAACAGTACGTAATTCTTAAGGACTAATATGACCTTTCATTTAATGCGCAGCAGATCACACTTATCAGCCAGCAGGTGTGGTCACTTCCGCCATGCTCAGCTTCCTTCACCGACATTTCATACTAAATATAATTGGTAATTGTAACAAAATTATCAAGGATTTTGAACTGTAATGTAATTAGTGTTGAAAATTTACAGGATGGCTAGAAAAATTGAAGAACTGGAACAAAAAACGCAATAACTATATATTTAATAGCCCAGAGAGGGTAGGAAATGTGCAGTTTTTAAAAAAAGCAAAAAATTATGCAATACGACCAAAATGGGACAAAAATTATGCAGTAATAGGCCCAAAAGTCTAAAATGCCTCGAAGAATTTCCGGAAAAAAAAACTGGAAGCATTTTTTTCGTGAATCAAAAAAGTTAGTGTCTCGAGAGCTTCTTCAATGAACAACCTTTCAGAGAAAACAATGAATAGTAGGATTACATCTTATTATGATTTACAAGAATATTTCCTTCCCTTACATGTGCTGAGTGATCGGAAAAAGTTATTCTTGTGTTTTTCTTAGACGTGGATCGCTGTGTTGCGCTGCCCGGCCCGGTGCAGCGGCCTGAGGAGGAGGCGGCCCAGAGGGAGGATAGCCAGTTTTGCCAGAAGGGATGTTCATATCGACATGTGGGAAATATTTGTAGATGGTACAGTACGTTTGCCCAGTACATTTTAAGTCTTCTTTTTTTTATTTCTACGTTTATCTTATGGGGAAGGAATAAACTATAAACAAAAGGAAGCCTTGCATACCACTGCGAAAATGTGGTAACACTGAATGCGGGTGGTCACGTGATTATCAAGAGACAGTGTTACCACATCCTCGCAAACACCACAACCTCGTACCCTCGCACATTATTGTCCCAAGAAGTTTCCTTTAGTTCCTAATGGGATCCAATGCAAGTAATTTTCTACATATTAGCGAGCTTATTCACTAAAGAGGCCAGATTTGATGTGGTAACTTGCAGTGAAATTGATACTGGCCGTTGGTTGTCGCCTCATTCAGCCTACTCTTTTCTGTATTTTTACATTGCCCGTCTTATGTTAGGTAATGCTTGATGTAATTCATGCACTCCTTGTACAATATGAATTTCTCATCAGGCTCCATGGCGTGTGTACAGTACTCCAGATGCGAATTGTTTTAGGAGACAAGAAGAACCGAGCTGAAGATGGCAGTAACACGCGTGGCCGGATTATCGTACATTATCCCAATAGGTTTCCATTAATCACCCATTATTTATCTCTTTGTATTAATTCCTTCCATGAAATCAATGTAAAATTCAAGACGAAAACTTAGGATGCATTCCCACACATCGTTATTAATATCCCTTCTGGTAACACAGGTGCCCTTTAATTATCCGCCCTTCTGGGCCGCTCCCTCCCTTTCAGGGCGCTACACCGCCCCAGGCAAGGTAACGCGCTCACACCGACGAACGATCCAGCTGTTTTGTTACATCACTTGGTAGGCTGGTCATGGATTTAACACTAATCCTTTACGCCGTATTCACTAGCAAACTGTACATTCTGCTTACGATTTGTATGACACAATTTGAAACACACTTATCGAACATTCTGATTAGTTTCTTTTAAAACCCAAATGCTTGCGGTGCTTCTCCGGAGAGTCTTCGAGGTATGATGGACTTAAGACAACTTTTTAAGGTCTATAAATTGCCATTTTCAGGTGTTTTTTCTGCATATTCTTAATACTCCATCTACACATTCATATACTTTCATCGTTTCTTTTAAGCCAATACGTTAATTTTCAACACTTTTTGCTGCCTACATCATGCTATATTGAATCTGGAAAACCCGGCTTGGTGTGTCCCCGGCCCAAATGACAGTGCAACTTTCTGCTGCAGCATAGGTGGCGC
>NC_066560.1:4183487-4193487 GCF_024679095.1 Eriocheir sinensis
GTTGGACAGAATTTGCCTCAAAACCAAGAAATTAATAAAACGAAGCAAGAAAAATCTAGAAGAATATATAGCGGAAACAAGTAAATCTAATCCTAAAGAATTTTTTTTTAGCTTTGTAAATAATAAAGTCACTCATTTGTAGTATCGGACCGCTGCTAATGATAATGGTAACCACACGAACGATGAAAATGAAATGGCTACAAACGTAAATAACTTTTTCGCATCCGTATTTACCGACGAAGATTGTTTATCACCTCAACCGCCGGAGGTTAGAAGGACCGAATTTTTTTAAATGGCGTGCTCGTCGTAGAAAGTGACATTTAACGCACAATTGAAAAGATTAAAGTTTAAAAGAACTTTTAAAAGAAATCAAACATCAAATTTGTAAACCGCTCTCCATCATATTCAATAAATCTTTAACAGCTGGAAAAGTTCCGTCGGATTGGAAACTAGCAAATGTCACATCAATTTTCAAAAGGGGGACAAGTCTCATCCAGGAAACTATCGACCAATTAGCCTGACATCGATTGTTTGTAAGTTAATGGAGACTATCATTTGCGACAATATGGTGAAATTCTTCGAAGAAAATAATATATTAAATTATTCGCAACATGGTTTCCGTAGTAAACGTTCGTGTTTAACTAACTTACTTGATTTTTTTCATTATATTTTTGGGGTGTTCGATGAAAGCAGATCAGTAGATATCATATATCTAGATTTTCAAAAGGCATTTGATTAGGTCCCCCACAAACGATTGCTCAGCAAACTATTGGCGCACGGTATCTCGGGAAACATTAACAATTGGCTTGTGGACTGGCTCTCTGAGCGGAAACAGAGTAGTTCTAAAAGTTGTTACATCTAACTGGCTCGATGTCAGAAGCAGCGTACCTCAAGGATCAGTGCTTGGTCCCATGCTCCTCTTAATTATCTTAATTATCTTAATGATATCGATGATGGGCTCACTTTCAAAATATCAAAATTTGCTGATGAGACAAATCGCCAGTGAGGTAATTACGACACTCGACGAAGAAGCCTTACAATCAGATCTAGATCGACTTGCACGTTGGGCCAATCAATGGCAAATGAAATTTAACGTTGACAAATGTAAAGTGTTGCACATCGGAGACAATAACAATCGCGTTCAGTACGTAATGAATGGCCAACAACTTTCTGCAGTAAGTAAAGAAAAGGATCTTGGAATCACTATATCAAGCGATTTAAAGCCCGGTCAGCATTGTTCAGAGGAAGTTAAAACTGCAAACAAATTGGTTGGCTGCATCGGACGAGTCTTTAATAATAAATCGGAAAAAGTAATATTAAAACTGTATAATTCGCTGGTTCGACCCCATCTAGAGTACTGTGTACAGTTTTGGTCCTCCAATTACAGAATAGACGTAGAAAAGTTAGAGCGGATTCAACGGACAGCAACAAAAATGATTCCTTGGTTCGGAAATTTATCTTATGAACAAAGACTTAAAGAAGTAAACTTATTCAGCTTATCAAAACGAAGAATGCGAGGCGATCTAATAGAAGTGTTTAAAATGTTTAAAGGATTCAGTGATATTAATGCGGAAGATTACTATACAATTGATCGATCAAATAGAACAAGAAAAAATAACAATTTCAAGATGTGGTAAAAGATTCTCGTGGCACGAAGCCAAACACTTCTTCAATCGAGTCGTAAATGTTTGCAATTTTCAATCCTGTGATGTCGTTGATAGTACAACAGTTACGGCCTTCAAGAATAAATTAGACACGCATTTTGAATCCAACCAGCAACTAAGATATTACTCATTGTCGTAATAACGTTAAGTTCTTTCAAATACTGGTGTCCTTGTCCGTTTTTATCGCCCGGTTAGTGGTAGCAGTAACGGTAGTTCTTTCTTCTTTCCTACATAATTTCCATGCAGTTTTTCCATGCTGCATAGTTCTTTGTCCTTTCCTGCCAGCTTTGGCTGGAGGGATGGGGGGTGGGGAGGAGCCTTCGCCTTTGCTGCCCTTCATCTTCCACCTTTGATTAGATAGTTAGTGTAGCTTGTCAAAGACAGCCACGTAAGGACCGTCAGGTCTGCTGTTGTTTTTCTTCCTTTGTGTTCCTTTGTGTTCCTCCTCCTCTGATGACGCACGCACCTGTACACCTACGACTCAGCTGGCTGGAAAAAGACAAATTACGCACGCAACGAAGGGTGACACGCACGCACGCACGCACGCACACACACACACACACACACACACACACACACACACACACACACACACACACACAGGCAAGGCTGCGTGAATAACGAGATATTACGTTATTATTATTATTATTGTCATCGTTGGTGCTGATGCTGAAATTGAAGTAATATGAATTTGGCCCTGCATTTACATTGTTACTCTCTCTCTCTCTCTCTCTCTCTCTCTCTCTCTCTCTCTCTCTCTCTCTCTCTCTCTCTCTCTCTCTCTCTCTCTCTCTCTCTCTCTCTCTCTCTCTCCCCGCACCCCCCAAAAAAGATATGGTGTTTTTTTTTTCTCTTTCTCCGTATCAAGAAAAGGGAAATAAGTGAGACAGACAGGCAGACAGGAAAGGTAGTGGAATTAGTCGGAGTGAGACACCTGTTTTTCTCTCTCTCTCTCTCTCTCTCTCTCTCTCTAGGGAGAGAGAGAGAGAGAAAGTTGTGTTGGTGTAAGTCTCTGGTACCCTGGGGATACGAAGAGGGAAGAGGAAGAAGGGAGAGGAAAGGAGAGGAGGAGAAGGGAGATGACTGTGATAGGGGTCGGTGATGGTATGGAGGAGGAGGAGGAGGAGGAGGAGGAGGAATGTTGAGCCTTGATCGTACAGAGAGAGAGAGAGAGAGAGAGAGAGAGAGAGGTGGAGAGAGAGAGAGAGAGAGAGAGAGAGAGAGATAAACTTTAAAAGTGGGATAAGCAGGAACGTGGAGAGAGAGAGAGAGAGAGAGAGAGAGAGAGAGAGAGGAAGAAAAATAAGACGAAATTGAGGGTAAGAGGAGGGGATCAAAGAAAGAAGAGGAGGAAAAAGAGAAACAAGTGGAAAGAAGAACCGATGAAAGAGATGATAAGAAGAAGAGAGGAGACTGGAAAGGAGAAAGAAATTAATAAAAAGCAAAAGACAGAAGGAATTTGAGACAGGAGGAGGAGGAGGAGGAGGAAAAAGACGAGGAAGAGGAGAAGTGAAAATAAAGAACGATAAATGAAGGACATAATGTAGGAGAAGAGAGAACAATCGCTAAAAGGGGAGAAAAAAGAAAGAAAAGGAGGGAGAGAGTGGAGTAGGGGAGGGAAGAAGAGGAAGAGGAGGAGGAGGAGGAGGAGGAGGAGGAGAAAATGTGTGGGACGAAAGGAAGATGTATGTGGGAGGAAAAGTAGGGACGAAAGGAAGATGTATGTGGGAGAAGTAGGAGGGAAGAGAACAATGACTTTGGAGGAAAGAATGGAGGGATAAGTATTTAGGGAGGAAGGAAGAATGGCGGAGGAGGAGGAGGAGGAGGAATGACAAGAGAAAATAAGGAGTAAGGAAAATAAAAGACGATAATGACTTAGGATAATGATGATGATGATGAAGAGGAAGAGGAAGAGTAGGAGGAGGAGGAGGAGGAGAAGGAGATAGTAAAAATGAGGATAATGGAAAAAAACAGTGAGGGAGGGTTTAGGGATGAGTTAGGAGGAAGAGGGGAGAGGGGAGAGGAGGAAGAGGGGAGAGGAGGAAGAGGGGAGAGGAGGAAGAGGGGAGAGGAGGGAAAAACGAAAACATGAGGAAAGGATGTGAAAAGGAGGAAAAAGAAAAGGAATTAAGAAAGAACTAAAGAAGAAAACAAGGAAGTAGGATAATGAGGAACGAGGAAGAAGAAGAAAAGTGGCTGAAGAGGGAAGAGGGGCGGAGAGAAAATGGATGACGATTGATTGAGGAGGAGGAGGAGGAGGAGGAGGACAAGACAGGTGTGAAGGAATTAGATGCCTCACTTTTATCTTCAAGACACTACACCCTTAAGACACGAGGAGGAAGATGAAGAGGAGGAGGAGGAGGAGGAGGAGGAGGAGGAGTAATAAGGAGGAACGAGAGAGAGAGAGAGAGAGAGAGAGAGAGAGAGAGAGAGAGAGAGATATTAAAACAGGAGCAGAAAAAGGAGGAGGAGAAACCGTGAGTGGAAATGTATACAGTGTGAGGAGGAGGAGGAGGAGGAGGAAGAGGTGAAGAATATGATTGAATATGCATAGGAGAAGGAGAAGAGGTGGAAGAGGGGGAAGAGGAGTAAGAGGAGACCACGGAGGGAATACAAACAGGGTAAGAAGAGCGGGGAAGAGAACGATGAAAAGAAATAGGAGGAGATGGAATGGCGAAGTAAAAGAAAGGCGAGAAGAATGACTTAAAAGGCGAGGGAAGGAGAGAACAAGGAGAGAAAAAGGAGAAGGTGGAATAGGAGAAGAAATAGAAAGGCGAGAAGAATGACTTAAAAGGCGAGGGAAGGAGAGAAAAAGGAGAAGAAGGTGGAATAGGAGAAGTAAAAGAAAGGCGAGAAGAATGACTTAAAAGGCGAGGGAAGGAGAGAAGTAAGAGAGGAAGAGGAGAAGGAGATGGAATAGGAGAAGTAAAAGAAAGGCGAGCAGAAATGACTTAAAGACGAGGAAAAAAAAGAGAAGTAAGGGAGGGAAAAGAACAAGTCAAAATCAACAAGTATATGAAATCGAAATACAAAGATAGAGAAGAATGAACGAATAGTAGGAGAAAGACGAAGAGGAGGAAAAGTAGGAGGAGGAGGAGTACGAGGAGGAGGAGGAGGAGGAGGTGAACACCCCAATACGTCTTCACTCTCTATATCCATCTCGTTCCTCATCCGTGTGTGTGTTTCGCTTCGTTCTGCATGCGAATTAACCCTTGCTCTCTCTCTCTCGCTCTCTCTGTTAGATCCCTTTGCAGCTCTGTTATTTTTCTCCCTCTTTATGATCGTGTGTGTGAGAGCAGGCCCACGCGCATGCCCCCGTGTGTGTGTGTGTGTGTGTGTGTGTGTGTGTGTGTGTGTGTGTGTGTGTGTGTGTGTGTGTGTGTGTGTGTGTGTGTGTGTGTGTGTGTGTGTTGATGGAGCGACATGTTATGAAGGGGAGCATAAAATATGTGTCCGAGGGAGCAATCGTGAGAGAGAGAGAGAGAGAGAGAGAGAGAGAGAGAATTTGAGGGAAAAATGGAATGTCGGAATGGATACCTCTCTCTCTCTCTCTCTCTCTCTCTCTCATTTTCTTGTTCCTTTCTTGCTTCAGACACTCCGAGCTTCATTAATCTCCCTTTCTCCTTCCTCCTCCCCGCTCTCTCTCCTTCTTCCTCCCCTTTCTCTCCTTCCTCCTCCCCTCTCCTTCCTCCTCCCCCGTTCTCGCCGTCCTCCTCCACCGCTCTGTTTCTCTTTCCCTCCCTCCCTTACCTCCTCCTTACTCTTTCCCTTCATTCTTTCCTTTCCCTTCTACAATCTGTATGGAGAACGTACATGTGTGTGTGTGTGTGTGTGTGTGTGTGTGTGTGTGTGTGTGTGTGTGTGTGTGTGTGTGTGTGTGTGTGTGTGTGTGTGTGTGTGGAACAATCACCATAGCGACCACAAGTTAATTAAGCTTGTTAATCATCTCATCTCATCTCATCTCATCTCTCACTCTCACTCACACACACACACACACACACACACACACACACACACACACACACACACAGATTATTTTTTATGTTGATCAATGTTCTACTTTTACAGCTCCTTCTTTCCCTACTCTTTTTTAATGTTTTCCTCTTCCTCTACTTCGCCTCCTCTCTTCCTCCTCCTCCTCCTCCTTCTTCTCCTGTTCCTCGTCCTCCTCTTCTTTCCGTCTTCCCCGTTTTTCTGATTCTTCCTTTCATCGTATTAATTCTTTCTTTTTCTCCTGCATCAGTCTACTTTTTCCTCCTCCTCTTAGTCCTCTTTCTCCTCTTCCTCCTCTTCATTCCTCTCCATCTAATCGCGCTCTTTCTTCATCCGTCTTCACTCAATTTCCTTACTTCATTCCCTCCCTCCTCCATCTCCTCCTCCTATCCCTCCTATCCCTCCTCCTCCATCTCCTCCTCCTCCATTTCCTTACTTCATTCCCTCCCTCCTCTATCTCCTCCATGCTGCATGGTTCTTTTTCCTTTCCTGCCAGCTTTGGCTGGAGGGATGGGGGGGTGGGGAGGAGCCTTCGTCTTTGCTGTCCTTCATCTTCCACCTTTGATTAGATAGTTAGTGAAGTTTGTCACAAACAGCCTCGTAAGGACCAGCAGGTCTGCTGTTGTTTGTTCTTTCTTTGTGTTAATTTGTGTTCCTCCTCCTCCTCCTCCTCCTTGTTCTTCCAATAAGCTAACGGAAAACACCTGCGCTGCTGATGTATCTCTCTCTCTCTCTCTCTCTCTCTCTCTCTCTCTCTCTCTCTCTCTCTCTCTCTCTCTCTCTCTCTCTCTCTCTCTCTCTCTCTCTCTCTCTCTCTCTCTCTCTCTCTCTCTCTCTCTCTCTCTTTTAAACACACACACACACACACACACACACACACACACACACACACACACACACATCCGGTTTCTTCTTGCTCCTCTTGTCATGTTTCTTTTGCTTCTTTTTTCTTTTCTTTCATGTTTGCTTTTTTTTCTTTGTGTTAATTATCCTTTTTTTTTCCATTTTCCTTTTACTTCATAATATCTTCGTTATTTTCTTGGTTTTCTTTCCTTCTTTTCCTCTTTCTTATTTTTCCCTCATTTTTCTTTTTTCCTTTTCTTTTCTTTTTCCTTTTCTTTTCTTCTTCTTCTTCATCATCAATTTGTGTAACTTTTTCTTCCTTGTCAGTTCTTTCTTCTCCTCGCTTTCCTCCTCCAGTTTCTCACTTTCTCATTTTCCTTCCTCCTCCTCCTTCCTTCTCTTCCTCTTCCTCTCCCTCTTCCCTCCTCCTCCTCTCCCCTCCCATTTCTCCCTCCAATTTCTCCCCTCCCCCCTCTTAAAAAAAACAGCCGGGTCTTTCTAATTGGGCGTAACTCAAGACCCAAGGAGTAAGAGGAGATGCCACACACCGTCAAAACTACTTCCATCTTCTTCTCTTTCCTCAATTAGAAAGAAATGATGATGTAAGGTAGAGAGGAACTTCCCTTCAACTTCCCTCTACGACGTCTTGGTTTTCCCTTTTCCCCTCCTCTTCGCTTTTTGCTCCTTTTTCTCCCTTTGTCGCTCTTCCTTTTCTTCTAGTCTTCGTTCGCTTTACTTCTTCCTACTTTTCGTTCCTCCTCCCTCTCCTCCTTTTTTTCCCCCCTTCTATCTATTTGTTCTTTTCAATTTCCTTTCCCTCTTCAACCTTCCTCTCTTTTCCTCACTTTTCTTTTCCACTCCGTCATTCTTTTCTCCCTCCTTCTTCCTTCTTCTAATTTCCTTCTCTTCGTCTTCTCCATTTCCTTCCTTCACGTCCCCTCTCCTTCCCTTAATTAGGAGGAAAATGAAGGCAAAGGTGGAGAGAAACTAAACTCTAACTTCATTTTATAGTTTGTCTCTCCTCTTCTCTCCTTTCCTTCCCTTCCTCTTCTTCCCCTTTCGTATTCCTCCTTGTATTAGTGTTTTTCCTTCTCTCCCTTCTTCTCTCTTCCTCTCCCAAATATTAAGGAATCGGAGTGTAGCTTAAATGTCGAGTTAAATTTCTTCTCAAACTTTCCTCCTCCTCCAATCCCTCCTCTCCTCCTCCTCTAATTATACGCTTTTTTTTCAGTATACCTTTCAAACTTCTTTTCTCCTCTCTTCTCCTCCTCCTCGTCCTTCAACATTACTTCCCTCCTCTCTTTTCTCTCCCTTTTTCTCTCCGCCTCTCCTGTCTCTTATATTTCCTCTTCCTTTCCTTCCTTATACTCCCTTTTCCTTTCCTTCTCTTCCCTCCACTCTCCTTCCACTTCCTTCCCTCCTTCCTTCCTTCATTCATTCATTCTCTTCTCCTCTTGCCTTCCTCTTCTCCTCCCTTCGATTCTTTCCTCCACTTCCTCCGCTCCCCCTCCAGATTCCTTACTTTTTCCTCCATTCTTCTCTACCTCCTCCACTTTCCTCCATTACGCTAAAGCATCCACCGGTTTCCTCCCCTTCCCTCGTTTTCCCTCCCTTTTTTCCTCCGCTTCTACTCCCCTCCTTAAGTATTTTTCAGCTTCCTTCCTAATCCCTCCACATTTCTCCACCTCCATCCACTTTCTTCCATTTCTCTATAGCCTCCATCCCTCTCCTTCTCAGCTAACTACCCCTCCTTCCCTTCCCTTCCCTTCCCTTTCTTCCCTTACTCCCCAGCCTCCTTCCATCTCCTTCCCTTCCCTCCACCTTCCTTCCCTCCCTTTCAAGCCTTCTTCCCCCTCCTTCCCTTCCCTCCACTTCCTTCCTCTGCTGAGGCAAAGAGCGGCCCGGGCCAGGTAAAGGAAGGAGTGCTGGAGGGGACGTATTACAAGCCTTTTGTGACGCCTCCATTCTTCTGGGCAGCCTCAGTACTCTCTCTCTCTCTCTCTCTCTCTCTCTCTCTCTCTCTCTCTCTCTCTCTCTCTCTCTCTCTCTCTCTCTCTCTCTCTCTCTCTCTCTCTCTCTCTCTCTCTCTCTCTCTCTCTCTCTCTCTCTCTCTCTCTCTCTCTCTCTCTCTCTCTCTCTGTTAATGGAGAATATAAAATGACAACTTGAGATGGAAGAGAATGAAGATGATGATGATGATGAGGAGGAGGAGGAGGAGGAGGAAGATGGCGAAAAGTAGAAGGAGGAGGAGGAAAAGGCGGAGGAGGAGGAGGAAGAGGAAAAGGAAGAAAGAAAAGGGAAAGCGCAGGAGGAGGAGGAGGAGGAGGAGGAAGAGGAGGAGGAGGAGGAGGAGGAGGAGGAGGAGGAGGAGGAGGAGGAAGAGGAGGAACAAAATAAAAAGAAAGTTAGAGCGCGTAACATCAAAGTCAAGCGACACTGAATCAATTGGGAGGAGGAGGAGGAGGGAGGGAGGAAACATGGAAACATGGATATGCAGGCAACAGAAAGCCTACTGGCTCATTACGAGGTCGCCCGCTTGGGTGATTTAATCTGCTCGACCGCCACTTGGGGCTTGGTGAGCAGATGAAAGCACCTCGATATTGAGGAGCAGATGGAAGCCCCTCGTTATTCAGTTTAATCCCGACGCAGCGAAATGACGGTCGATTCTATATTTGAAGGAGTTGATGGTATTCGCATTCACTACTTCTGGGGGAAGATTGTTCCAGTGGCGGATGACTCGGTTTGAAAAGAAACTCCTTCCAGTGTCTGTGTTACATCGACTCGACTGAATGGGTAAACCGTTATTTCTAGTTCTTGAGTTGGTTTGCAGTTCAAATAATTTGAAGTAATCGACGTTATTGAACTTTTTCAGATACTTGAAGACTTGAATCATATCCCCTCGTAGGCGTCTTTTCTCCAATGCAAACAGATTGAGTCGCTTGAGTCGTTCCTCGTACGGTTGAGCCCTTAAGGTTGGAATCATCTTTGTGGCGCGTCGTTGAATCCTTTCCAGTAAAGCAATGTCCTTTCTGTAATTAGGAGACCAGAACTGTACTGCATACTCGAGGTGCGGTCTTACCATGGAATTATACAAGGATAGCATCACGTCTAGTGTTTTACACTCGAAGTTCCTCGCTATGAACCCGAGCAGTGTTGGTTTTGTTGTATGCTTTTTTACAATCATTCGCGTGTTTCAGGTCACTGCTGATAGTGACTCCAAGATCCTTTTCCTCCTGCATCGCCTGCAGAGGTCTCCCATTCATGATGTATGTGTGGTTTCTATTTTGGGACCCATTGTGCATGACTTTGCATTTGTCAACATTAAAGGACATTTGCCATTTTTCCGACCATTCGATAATGTGATTGAGGTCTTTCTGAATGATTTCGAAGTCGGTCTTTGTGAGGGCCTTTCCACCCACCTTGGTGTCGTCACCAAATTTTGATAATGTGGATTTCAGTCCTGATTCTAGGTCGTTGATATATATGATAAAGAGGATGGG
>NC_066560.1:4198487-4209375 GCF_024679095.1 Eriocheir sinensis
TGTGTGCGTGTGTTTACGACGACGGAGGAGAAAAATAGAACGAAAATGAGGACAAAGGAAAAAAATTGGGAGAGAGGAGGATAAAAAGGAGGAGGAGGAGGAGGAGGAGGAGGAGAAGAAGGAGGAAGAGGGACCGGTAACGATAAACAAAAATAATGAAGCTAATTAGAAGAAATACAAAAGAAAAATAGGTAATAATAATAATAATAATAATAATAATAATAATAATAATAATAATAATAATAATAATAATAATAATAATAATAATAATAATAATAATAATAATAATAATAATAATAATAATAGTAATCGTAATCCCAGTAAACTTTTTCTGTCACATTTTAAATACTGTGAATTAAATACCGAACTTTTATTATGTTGAAAATTAATTATTCACTCTGTTCTTTTGAATCGCATATTTTAAACTATTTATATATATTTGTTTTCTTTTTTATTTTACTTCTAATCCTCACTCTTCTTGATCCTTAATGATGTCTGTCTCTTGAGCTCCTTCTTTCTTTTTCTTTTTTTCTCAATATTTCTTAATTACTTTTATTTCTATTTGTGTCTTATGTAGAAAAGGAAATCACCACCATCACCACCACCACAATTTCCATCATCATCTCCACCATTGCCACCACCACAATCAACACCGCCACCACCACTATCACAGGCACCATCATCACCGGCACCATCACCACCACCATTACCACCGCCACCACTACCTTCAACTACCAGCACCTTACCACCACCATCGCCACCACCACCATCGCCACCACCGCCAATGATTCAATGCATCTGCAAAAAATATTTAAAACTTATCAGAAAGAAATGAAAGTAAAATAAAAGGTCATTAGGATTATGAGAGAGAGAGAGAGAGAGAGAGAGAGAGAGAGAGAGAGAGAGAGAGAGAGAGAGAGAATGGCGATGATAACAGTAGTAGTAGTAGTAGTGATAAATTCTTAAAAATGCTTCCTGGAGGGGTAAATGTCAAAACTCCGGCGCCAAATGTCAAGGCTGACGGGTGCAAACATTCCTCGTGTCGGTGCAGCGAGTGAAGTATCGAAGGCTCACCCAGGCGGCCCGGCAACGCGAGGGAACAGTCGGGCAGCGGAGAAGATAATTATAATGGTGAAGTCCCTCGACGTGCAGTACATTTATCAGTGGAGGATCGAAGGTTGCAAAAGTCTTGAGCTGCTGAAGCCCAAAAAGTTAAAATAATGCAGATGCTGGAGTTCGACCATATTACTCGAAAACGGAGATAACTGAATCCTGGGAGAAGATCATGATGAGAAGAGAAGAAGGCACAATTGATTACAAATTTAAGGTGTCGGGGTCGAGGAAAGAAGAAGGCACAATTGATTACAAATTTAAGGTGTCGGGGTCAAGAAAAGAAGAAGGCACAATTGATTACAAATATTACAAATTTAAGTGTTAAGTCGAAAAGAAAGAAGACACAATTGATTACAAATTTAAGGTGTCGGGGTCGAGGAAAGAAGAAGACACAATTGATTACAAATTCAAGGTGTCGGGGTCGAGGGTTTCACTACTTAAAAAAACTAAATCAAGACTGAAGTGAGAAGGAAAATACTAAGAAACACTGACAGGAAAATCAAGTATCCAGTCGAAGAGGAGGATGATCCGAGGATCACGATAACGGAGGCGAAGATAATTTAATGAAAGGGAGGGAAAGATCGTGATTAAGATTTGAAATAGAGAAACGGCACAAATTTATGATGTCAAGTTTAACGAAGAATTAACCAAAAGACTGAAGTACGAAAAACATTTGGAAACACTGATGGGAAGATAAAAGATTCAGCACTGGAGGATCAAAACATTCCACCTTCCTTTCCCTCCCACACACGCTGGGAATGTCCGACAGAAGAAAGGTCGTAATGGTAAATTAATTAAGCTTGAGTATCACAACAGCTTGATGATTGGTGAAGCTCAGACATGCAGAAAACATGGTAGTGGGCGGCCTTCAATGCTTGGTCGACTTCTGGTCTCTATTTTTGACATTTTAAATATCAATTAATGATCATAATTACATGCAAAAGTCTTTTTCGTGATAATATTAATGGGACAATCATCCGCTTTGTCAGTAGAAGCGTTTTTTTTAATAAACTGACGGACAGACAGACAGGCACACAGAAAGAAAGACAGACAGACAGACACACAGACGGACAACCAGAGATATATATAGACACAAACAGACAATCAGACAGAGCTATCAGTCAGTCATTGCTCCCCTCTTACGGAAAAACAGCTTTACAAGTCCCTGATTATCGTTGCCTTGACTCACAAACAGTTTACATTTATACTTTCTTCACATAGATTCGCAAACATACTTATATTTTCTTTATTTCACATACGTTTTTGATTCTCACTTTCTTTCACTCACATACATTCACACACAAACTTTTACTATTCTCTGTCACATACATTCTTGTTTCAGACTTTCTCTCACATACACTCACATACATAATTTCTCTTTTCTTCTTTCGTATCCATTTTTTATCCATTCTTTCTCAAACACATTCACATTCATACTTTCTTTCACATTCGTACACTTTTCTCCTTTCACATTCAGTCTTCAATCACATACACAAACGCTTGATCCACCCCCTTCCACCCCCCCTTAACCCCCCACACACACAGCCCAGATCCCCCCCCTTCCACCCCCCCACTCACCCCACCCCACCCCCCTCCCACACACACACAGCCACCCTCGGCCAGACAGAGAGTCGGTGCAGTTTGTTTACTCGACTGGTTTTGCTTTTCATACCCGGATTAATTGCCGCCTCGTTATTGAAAAATGTTGAAGTATAAAATTACTGCTATTTATGCGTATGCAATTTATACCTATCACGATCATGTGTCAGAAGTTATCAATGAATTTTTATAATGTATTATAAGCGAGATATCAGGAATTTATTTACTATATTTCCAATACCTGATTATTTTTTCGGTATTGGACTATTTTTTTCTTTATTGCCTAGTATCGCACATGTATTTTACGGGCTCAAGGGCCAGTGCAACGGAGATGGGCACCGCATCAGCTATAGCGTATGTAACACCCGCCTTTACTCGCTTACGAAAATGTAACGTCTCATTCATTTGTCTTCCTTTAATTCTCGTCTTATTACCTCGAGTAGGAATGACGCGAAATAAGTCTGTCTGAAACCGAAGCCGAAATAGACCGACGGAGAGGAGTTATAGAGAGTCAGCAACAATACCATCAACAACAACAACAATGATATCAAGAAAACCAACAATGACAACACCAACAGCAACAATGCCTGAGAGATAATAGACTTGTAACTAGCGACTGAGACTTGTTCGGTGCCCTAACACGGTAGAAAGGGATGGGTAGTAGTAATTGTAGTAGTAGTAGGTCACTAAGGAATGAAATCTCCAAGAATCGAGAAGGAAAACAGACCCTCTGCATGAGTGACCTAATGAGAGAACTCCCGGAAGACACAAGGAGGAGGACGGATACAGCACAGGAAGTGGGCGCTTCAAACTGGCTAACCACACTACCTAGCAGGGAAAAAGGCTTCAGCTTAAACAAGAAAAAATCACAGATGCCATTGCCCTGAGGTATGGATGGGCTCCCGAACATGTGTACCTGTGGCTCATCCTTCAACCAAAACCATGCCATGACATGCAAGACAGGAGGCTCTCATGAGACATGATTATATGTCGGGAAAATAAACATGGGTGGAGATATCTTTAAAATAAAACTGTAGTAGTGGTAGTAGTAGTAGTAGTAGTAGTAGTAGTGGTGGTGGTAGTAGTAGTAGTTGCAGCAGAAGTAGTTGCAGCAGGAGTAGTAGTAGTGGTTGTAGTTGTAGTAGTAGTGAACCTTGGCCTTTCACAGAGTCGCCCTAACAATTGGTGAAGGGGTTGCTAAGGGCGCAGCGTTCCCGTTGCTAGGAGGGTGGCGGGCGAGAACCCCATACGGCGATCCAGTTAACTGATAATTAATACGGAATCCGGTATTTTCTCTGTACACACAGAACAAAGACTAGGCAGGACTTTCGCCCGTTTCCAATTGTTCTTCTCTTATTTTAATTATTTTTATCTATCCTGTGGGTACCGCTTAAATACGACTCAGTTAGCACTACCTTTACTTTCACTACACACACACACACACACACACACACACACACACACACACACACACACACACACACACACACACTGGTAATTCTACTAATAACCACTTGCATATGATTATTCTTTTCTTTCAAATAATTTTCATTACGCATTTCTTTTTTCTTTCTCTCACATCTTCTCCCTTCTCGCTCTCTCATAATGCTCGTGTAGAATATTACCAGTTACTAATGAACAGTAAGAGTCATGAGAGTAATGCCATTGCATGATACACGTTACTCTAATGACAGCATGCATGGTGAGGGCCGCTAAATGTATAGTAACCATCATCAGCCACGACTAAACATTTGCAAATCAATGTTCCGTGTTTCTGGGCGTATTACAAGTCAAACCCGATGATTTCAGGTTCAAGGATCAGCGGGTGTTGGTAATATAAGTGGCATATTTCGGTTAGAGTCAGACAACATTACTGGAACACTCGGGAGAGATTCATGGGCTAAACCTCACCGTCCGAAGGCTGCTTCCTAATGAATGAAAACAGTGAACATTTTCATCCATTTCTTCACAATGAGACGCATTAGTGACGTTTTTTCCTGAAATTGTTATTAAACTGTCAAGAAAGCCCATTGCAAATTTACATGATCGAAGAGAAGCTGCGGTAAACACTCTACGATACCTTCGTGAGTTTGAGGCATCACGTGACCACACACAAAAAGAACCGGAAGTCGAATGGCGTATGACCGCTGCGTAAGGTATTATTATCGTTCAAAGCCACTGCCATGTTAAGATGGTGTATCATGGGTTTATTAGCCGAGGTTTCAAGAGACCAATCAAACACATTAGTGCGGTGCGCCTCTTATTCTATTACAGATAACGGCGCCTCGTTTGAACTTCGTGAGAGCATTTTATGTGATGTATGCCTTATGTTATTATCTTTTTCTAATAAAATAATATCAGTTTCATAAGGCACTGCATGTTTTTAATCATCCAGGAACTTAAATAAATGGTAGCCGTTGGCCAGAGAATGTTGCGTGTATCTGGGTAGGCGTGAGGAATGTCAACCTCAGAACTCCTGACATCTTTTTCCCCTCATTTACAACTACAAAAACAGCAGTGCCAATGTAAATGGCACTTAAAATGTTAGTTATTTGATTCTGGAACAATCATCCAGGAACTTAAAGAAATGGTAGCCGTTGGCCAGAGTGTTGCGTGTATCTGGGTAGGCGTGAGGCGGCGCGCGCTGCTCCCAGGAATGTCAACCTCAGAACTCCTGACATCTAGTTACATGTGGCAGTGAAAAAAAACTCTGTGTGGACCTGAAACCAAACCTGTGGGGACCTGAACCAAACTCTGTGGGGACCCGAAACTCAGGGGACCTGAAACCAAACTCTGTGGGGACCCGAAACCAAACTCTGTGGGGACCCGAAACCAAACTGTGGGGACCCGAAACCAAACTGTGTGGGGACCCGAAACCAAACTGTGTGGGGACCCGAAACCAAACTCTGTGGGGACCCGAAACCAAACTCTGTGGGGACCCGAAACCAAACTCTGTGGGAACCCGAAACCAAACTGTGGGGACCCGAAACCTAACTCTGTGGGAACCCGAAACCAAACTCTGTGGGGACCCGAAACCAAACTCTGTGGGAACCCGAAACCAAACTGTGTGGACCCGAAACCTAACTCTGTGGGAACCCGAAACCAAACTCTGTGGGAACCCGAAACCAAACTCTGTGGGAACCCGAAACCAAACTGTGGGGACCCGAAACCAAACTCTGTGGGAACCCGAAACCAAACTCTGTGGGGACCCGAAACCAAACTCTGTGGGGACCCGAAACCAAACTGTGGGGACCCGAAACCAAATTGTAGGGACCCGAAACCAAACTCTGTGGGGACCCGGAACCTAACTCTGTGGGGACCCGAAACCAAATTGTAGGGACCCGAAACCAAACTCTGTGGGGACCCGGAACCTAACTCTGTGGGGACCCGAAACCGAACTCAGTGGAGACCCGAAACCGAACCTGTGGGGACCCGAAACCGAACTCTGTGTGGACCCGAAACCAAACTCTGTGGGGACCCGAAACCAAACTCTGTGGGGACCCGAAACCAAACTCTGTGGGAACCCGAAACCAAACTGTGGGGACCCGAAACCAAACTGTGGGGACCCGAAACCAAACTCTGTGGGGACCCGAAACCAAACTCTGTGGGGACCCGAAACCAAACTCTGTGGGGACCCGAAACCAAACTCTGTGGGGACCCGAAACCAAACTCTGTGGGGACCCGAAACCAAACTCTGGGGACACCAAACCAAACACTGTGTGGACCCGAAACCAAACTCTGTGGGGACCCGAAACCAAACTCTGTGGGGACCCGAAACCAAACTCTGTGGGGACCCGAAACCAAACTGTGTGGTCCCGCGAACAAACACTGTGGGGACCCGAAACCTAACTCTGTGGGGACCTGAAACCAAACTCTGTGGGGACCTGAAACAAACTCTGTGGGGACCTGAAACAAAACTCTTTGGGGACCCGAACCCGAACTCTGTGTGGACCCGAAACCAAACTCTGTGGGGACCCGAAACCAAACTCTGTGGGGACCCGAAACCAAACTCTGTGGGGACCCGAAACCGAACTCTGTGGGGACCCGAAACCGAACTCTGTGGGGACCCGAAACCAAACTCTGTGGGGACCCGAAACCGAACTCTGTGGGGACCCGAAACCAAACTCTGTGGGGACCCGAAACCGAACTCTGTGGGGACCCGAAACCGAACTCTGGGGACCTGAAACCAACTCTGTGGGGACCTGAAACCAACTGTGGGGACCCTAAACCTAACTTTGGGGACCCGAAACCAAACTCTGTGGGGACCCGAAACCGAACTCTGTGGGGACCCGAAACCGAACTCTGTGGGGACCCGAAACCGAACTCTGTGGGGACCCGAAACCGAACTCTGTGGGGACCCGAAACCGAACTCTGTGGGGACCCGAAACCAAACTCTGTGGGGACCCGAATCCGAACTCTGTGGGGACCCGAAACCGAACTCTGTGGGGACCCGAAACCGAACTCTGTGGGGACCCGAAACCGAACTCTGTGGGGACCCGAAACCGAACTCTGTGGGGACCCGAAACCGAACTCTGTGGGGACCCGAAACCGAACTCTGTGGGGACCCGAGGCCGAGCTCTGTGGGGACCCGAAACCGAACTCTGTGGGGACCCGAAGCCGAGCTCTGTGGGGACCCGAAACCGAACTCTGTGGGGACCCGAAACCGAACTCTGTGGGGACCCGAAACCGAACTCTGTGGGGACCCGAAACCGAACTCTGTGGGGACCCGAAACCGAACTCTGTGGGGACCCGAAACTTCTCAGATTCGACTTATAAAGCGGCCCTGTGCCTCAAACACTCTCTAAGGCAAGGAGGGAAGAGGAGGCTGCGTTACCTATAGCAACTGCCACACAAAACGCACATACGCACGCACGCACACTCTCTCTTCCCCTGATATGATATTTAATGTGTAGGATTTAATTATTGATGTGTTACGAGAGAGAGAGAGAGAGAGAGAGAGAGAGAGAGAGAGAGAGAGAGAGAGAGAGAGAGAGAGAGAGAGAGAGAGAGAGAGAATGTCAACATAGTTAATTCACCCATCAATTTTGGCTTTGTGTTGTATTGTGTTGTATTGTGTTGTATTGTGTTGTATTGTGTTGTATTGTGATGGAGGATGAGCAGGTGGTGGAGGAATGTCAGGAAGAGGAAGATGAGGAGGAAAAGTAGCAGGAGATGAAGGAGGAGGAGGAGGAGGAGGAGGAGGAAAAGGAGGAGGAGCAGGAGCAGGAGGAGGAGCAGGAGAAGGAGGAGCAGGAGAAGGAGGAGGAGGAGGAGGAGGAGGCAAAATTTATATTCATTGCATTTGACAGAAAAGTTATAAAAAGATGAATATGAAAAGATAAAAGATTAAAAACAGAGAGAGAGAGAGAGAGAGAGAGAGAGAGAGAGAGAGAGAGAGAGAGAGAGAGAGAGAGAGAGAGAGAGAGAGAGAGAGAGAGAGAGAGACTTGGTTACATCAGGGCCTAGTACCTATAACATTACATTATATGGCGGCACTAGTTTCTAGGCTAAAGGGAACATAGTTGGTATCCCCTATCTGAAAGCCTAACCTGTTCACAAATTGTTCAGCCACTGGTTCACAAACAGTTTATATTGTTGCCGGTGTGTGAACTGCTGAGGCAGCTGACCGGACGCAAGGAGACGGTTCCATATCTGCACGTAAGTGTTTATAAACTGCCTCTGGTAGTGAGTCGTCCGGCATCGCTGTACCACCAGAGCCGTGGGAGCCGCCTCCGCTGACCGGATGTTGGCTGTCAGCTCCCGCTCCGGCTGGCGCAGCGTCCTCAGGTGCTCCACTCCCTCCTGCTGTATTTTGTACAGAGTGGTGAGGCCGGCCACGTCTCGCCGGTGTTGGAGGGTCTGCAGGGTCGGTAGGCGCTCCGGTTGTCGATCCGTGATGATCCTCCACGCCCTCTCCTGGATCTTGTCGAGGAGCGCGAGATGGGTACTGGCAGCTCCCCCCTACGTTAGGCACGAATACTCAAGGGAGGATCGGATTTGTGCCTTGTATAAGACCTCGCGCCCTCGACTGTCCATCAGCCAGGAGATTCTGCATAGGGACGTCAGCTTCCGTGAGGCTGCCCTTGCCAGCTGCTGGATGTGTGTGCGGAAGGTCAGCCTGGAGTCATATGTGAGGCCCAGCACCTCCACTTCCTCACGTGGCGTCAGCTTGAGTCCCTCAAATTCAAGCTGGAGATCCACAGGTGTCCTGGCCACTACCAGCAGCCGAGTTTTTGCTGGGGCAAACTTCACTTGCCACTTACTCCCCCAATCTGCAAATCGCCGGAGTGTGGCTCTTAGTTGGCGTGCTGCCTGGTCCTCTCCTCCTGGCTCTATTTTGTGAGTCAAAGTGATGTCATCGGCGAACGCGTTGGCACTAGGAACAAGATGGAGGAGGTCATTTATGTACATGTTCCATAGAAGTGCCCCGATGACGCTGCCTTGTGGCACGCCGGCGTGGATCCGTTGTGGGGAGGACTTGTGCCCATTCAGGACTACTTGAAGATGACGTTCCTCTAAGTAATTTTTCATCAGGCACAGAAGCTTTCCTCCAATCCGGCCGCTCTCATTTTTTCTAATAGGGCGGTGTGCCACACTCGGTCAAATGCGCCCTCAATGTCTAGTGCCAGAGCAGCAGTGGCTCTTCCTTGGTCCAGCTGTGACCTTCATTCGTTGGATAGTAGTAGGTGGAGATCGGCTGCTGACCGGTTTTTCCTGAAGCCGAACTGCCTGGCACTCAACAGATAGTGCCTATCCAGGTGTCTAGTGATCCGCTCAGCCACTATTCCCTCCAACACTTTTGCCACTGCTGATAGGAGGGACACCGGCCTGTAGTTCCTCACGTCCGCTCGGTCGTTCTTCTTGTGCACAGGAACAACATGGCTAGTCTTCCACTTCTGCGGCCAGGTGGAGGAATGAAGGCATTGGTTGAATATCTTGGAGAGGGGAAGAGCGAGTTCCTTGGCACACTGACGCAGGAGGCGGGGGCTGATATTGTCCGGGCCAACAGCCTTATCTGCGTCTAAGGCCTTCAGTGCCAGATACACCTCCTCCTCCGTTGTTGAGAGGCTTGTCAGCTTTTCTTTTGTAACTGAAGGGAGAGTCGGTGGCTCTTTTTCTGGGTGAGGGGGGGTCATTTTGGCAGCAAAAGTCTTGGCAAACAGCTCTATTTTTTCTTTATTGGTGCCATCCTCTCTTCTCAAGGTCGGAACTGTGCCTTCTTGCACCTCACCTTGATGTTCCTTAACCAGGTGCCACCACTGCTTGCTCCCTACCTGCTCTCTCTCTCTCTCTCTCTCTCTCTCTCTCTCTCTCTCTCTCTCTCTCTCTCTCTAACACACACACACACACACACACACACACACACACACTATAAGTCAGGAACAGCTAAGCTACAGCTAGACATAAGAACAGACAGGCAAGAGGATGAAGATGAAAGGAGGAGGAGCAGGAGAAGGAGGAGGAGCAGGAGAAGGAGGAGGAGCAGGAGAAGGAGGAGGAGGAGGAGGAGGAGGAAGATGAGAAGGAGGCGATGGATATATTATGTGGAAAGTGTTTGTTGCGTTTAGTTTATAACTGTTTTCCTTTTATCGTGTCTGTGTGTGTGTGTGTGTGTGTGTGTGTGTGTGTGTGTGTGTGTGTGTGTGTGTGTGTGTGTGTGTGTGTGTGTGTGTGTGTGTGTGTGTGTGTGTGTGTGTGTGTGTGTGTGTGTGTGTGTGTGTGTTTAAAAGACTCTCCGTTTGGGTTTTAAGGTACTGGATCTCTTTTTAAGCCCAGTCTTTTCTTCCTATCCCTTCTCGTCCTTTCCTTCCCTTTCTTTCCGTTTCGTTCTCTTCCATTCCATCCTCTCCCTTTTCTTTTCCTAACACTAGCCTTTCCTTATCTCCCTCTTTCTTCTAGTTGTTTCCATTCCCTTTCCCTAAGTTCTTTCCTTGCCTTTTCCGTAATTATTATAACTAGCGGGACGCGTGGAAATTCCTCGGTTAATATGCATTATACAGCACCAGGAGTGTGAATTCCACGGTTAATGTGCAGGACGTAGCACTAGGAACGTTTAAGAATGCCTCCTCTTCTTAATCCTCTTAATCCTCGTCCTTTTCCTCTTAATCCTCTTATAACTCTCCTAATCCTCCACCTCTTTCTCTTAAGCCTCTTCCTCTTCCTATTAATCCTCTTC
>NC_066560.1:4209475-4251975 GCF_024679095.1 Eriocheir sinensis
GCTGGAAGAGGACCACAAGATTGGGTTGAGGGACAGGCAGAGAGGCAGTAACTTGTGGACACTGGTTCTGTTTCTTTCTCTCTTGTCTGCCTTCGACTGCTTTTCTTCTTCCCTTCAAGCAGTGGTTCCTAAAGTTCTCTACCGGTGACTCCAATTGAGGTTCAGGGCTACAGACAGGGACTCAGCAAGTTGTGGGTATATGTTCTGTTTTTTTTTGTTTGTTTGTTTTGTGTAGGCGTTGGACTGTTTCCTCTTTCCCTCAAGCAGTGGTTCTTAAACCTTTCTTCTAGTGACTCCAACCTAATTGTCAGCCGTTGAATACGTCGTGGCTGCGCAACTCAAGTTTTATGATCGCGCACATGGGATTCAGGTCAGGGGGAATTTGCAGGCCAGTCTTCAAAGAACGGCTCACAGCAGTCCTTGAGCCACTGCTTCACTAATGTAGCAGCGTGGCGCGGGGCAGCGTCCTGCATGAAGGGGGTGGCGTGACACACCTCACAAGACCCCGGTAGATGGTCCCTTAGAAGCTCCCTTGATTTATTGTGTTGCCTTCGGGTAACTCTGCAAGGCTTGCCACACAATAAGAGAAGTATCCCCACACCGTCAACGAATCAGGGAACCTGGCGGCCAGTGAAGTGTAGCTGGGGTCACGTTGGTGGCTGCCGGGGCGGCGGTACACGCCATGTCAAGATTAAGGGTGGTGGTGATTGATTGGGGAGAACTTTAGCAGAACGCTTCCCTTTGACAGTTATGGGCCGGCGAGAGTCAATGTTTCCTGCCTCTGCACGTTTCCCAACACACGAGCTAAGTTGCCAGATGTGTAATAATTTGATATAGAGCACCGCCAGAAGAAGAGCGTGCTTTTTAAAGATTCAAATGCTCAGTGCAGTCTCGGTGACAATAGTAGACGCTTGTAGCTTCGCAGATCCGCCTGCGAGGAAGGGTATAGGAATGGAGAGGTAAAGGGAGATTACGCAGTGACGGAGGAGGGGAGATTGAACAACAAAAACACGTAAGGAGGAGCAAAGTTTGGAGAGAAGAAAAAACGGTGAAAAGGGGAAAATTTGGAGAAAAGTTTGGAGTGAAGAAAAAAGTGGGAGAAAAAGGAAAATCTGTTTTGAGGGTTCAGGAAAGTGGGGAGGAAAGTCGTTACGGAGAAATCAAAGGTAAAGAAAGTTTGATGAGGGAATTTATGAAGGGAGGGAAGGAGGGAGGGAGAGAAGGGGAAACTGGAGGGAGAAAGGAGGAAAGATCGGAGGACGGGTGAAGAGAGTAAAGAGAAGGGAAGGCAAGAAGAAGGCGGGAGGGAGGAAGAGAAAATGAGGGAGAAGAGGAATTGAAGGAAGGGGAGATGGAAGGAAAGGTGAGGGAGAGGAAGAAGAAGGGAAGGCAAGCAGAAGAGTGAGAGGAAGACGAAAGGGAGGAAGAGAAAAAGAAGAGGGAGGGAGGGAGGGAAAGAAGGAAGAAGGGAGAGGGGAGATAAGGAGTGAGGAGGAAATATTCTTCGTGAATGTGTATTTATGAGCATCAAGAGTGAGAGTAAAAGGCGGGGAAGGAGGAAGAAAGGAAGGAAGGCAGGAAAGGGAGAAGCATGAAGAGGAGGGAGGAGGAGAGAGTATAGCATGGGTTGAAAGAGAAAATGAATGAGTTTGGAAGAAAGAAGAGGGAGGGATGGAAGGAAGGAAAGAATAAAGAAAGGAACGTACGAACGATATATGGAAGGAAGAAAGGAAGAGGAGTCTGGAAAAGAAGCTAAAAATGAAAGGAAAGTGTATATAGCTGAAGAAATTTAGAAAAAAAGAATATTTGTAATTAAAGAAAATGTATGTGATATAAAATTTTCATACGGAATGTATTTCCTTTCCTCCGCATCAATACACAAAATTACCAAATAAACTAAAATTAACATAATTAAACAGCATTTATCAATCAGTCAGTCAAGCCCCATTCACAATTCGGCGAGAATTGTCGGCTATTACGGCGAATCGGACTCTCGCCGTAGCCGCCTAACAAGTCGCCAATGTCGAGTGGACCTCGCCAGTTTCTCGTAGGGCGTGTTCATTGTTGCCGGTGTCGCTAGAAAATCGCTGACATCGTAGGACGCCGAAGGGCCTCGAACGAAAATCACAGCTAGCATTCGCCGTTGTCGTGCGGCGAATGGAAGATCGTCACAAAAAAATGACCGTTTTCCACAAATTGAGGAGGCTCGTGCGGAAGTCGAACGGACTCGCTGACCACATTCGTCGAGCTTGTGCGGGGTAGTGGGTGACTCGAACGGACTCGCCAAAAAACTCATCTCGCCCGCCTTTCACCGGTGAATCCGGCGGTTTCTAAAGACTGTCGACTGTGGCGAACTTCGGCAGAGTGCGAGCGGGCTTCAGAAGAAAGGAACCGAATATTCTAGACTTTTTTATATATATAGAATTACTCAAAGTCATTCAGTAAATTAGTTTATATAATTAATCCGCCATCAGGAAGTCAGCTTTTGAAATTAATTCCACATCAATCAGCCAGTTATTAATCGGAGTTTCCCCAGGAGTTAATCAGTTTGAGTATTAAGTAGATGTTCTCGTGTGTGTGTGTGTGTGTGTGTGTGTGTGTGTGTGTGTGTGTGTGTGTGTTTGTAGGGCTACACGTCATTCTTTCTGGAGGTAATTTAGTAACGGACAAGACAAACGGACGGGCAGACAGACAGGCAGACGGACAGACAAACAGCGAGGAGGTCATAACCAGTGTGAGATAGATATTAAGTAGACGTTTTCGTGTGTGTGTGTTTGTCAACTATGCGCCAATCTTTTTTTTTTTTTTTGGCCCCCCCAAAAAATTTGGTAGCGGACAGACAAGAGGCAGACAGACGGACAAAGAGATAGACAGACAGCGCGGAAGACGTAACCAGTGTGAGTTATGTATTAAGTAAACGTTTTCGTGTGTGTGTGTGTGTGTGTGTGTGTGTGTGTGTGTGTGTGTGTGTGTGTGTGTTTGGCAACTATACATTCATCTTGTTCTGAAGGGTAATTTGGTAACAGACAGATAAGACAGACAAACAGACAGACGAATAAAGAGACAGACAGACAGCAACTATACATCAGTCTTGTTCTGGCGGTAATTTGGTAACAGACAGACAAGACAGACAGAAAGAGACAGTGGGACAAAGACACATTCAGACAGCGAGGAAGACATAACCAGCTTGAAACAGATTTAAGTAGACATTCCCGTGTAAGTATTTAAGCGACAGACAGAAAGAGACAGAAGGACAGAGACATTCAGACAGGGAGGAAGACATAACCAGCTTGAGACAGAAGGACAGAGACATTCAGACAGGGAGGAAGACATAACCAGCTTGAGGCAGAAGGACAGAGACATTCAGACAGCGAGGAAGACATAACCAGCTTGAGGCAGAAGGACAGAGACATTCAGACAGCGAGGAAGACATAACCAGCTTGAGGCAGAAGGACAGAGACATTCAGACAGGGAGGAAGACATAAACAGCTTGAGACAGAAGGACAGAGACATTCAGACAGGGAGGAAGACATAACCAGCTTGAGGCAGAAGGACAGAGACATTCAGAGAAGGATAGAGACATTCAGACAGGGAGGAAGACATAAACAGCTTGAGACAGAAAAACAAAGAGACATACAGACAGCTAGGAAGACAAACAGCTTGAGAAAGAGACAGAAAAACAGAGACATTCAGACAGGAAGGAAGACATAAACAGCTTGAGACAGAAAAGCAAAGAGACATACAGACAGCTAGGAAGACAAACAGCTTGAGAAAGAGACAGAAAAACAGAGACATTCAGACAGGAAGGAAGACATAAACAGCTTGAGACAGAAAAACAGAGACATACAGACAGCTAGGAAGACAAACAGCTTGAGAAAGAGACAGAAAAACAGAGACATTCAGACAGGAAGGAAGACATAAACAGCTTGAGACAGAAAAACAAAGAGACATACAGACAGCGAGGAAGACATAACCAGCTTGAGGCAGAAGGACAGAGACATTCAGAGAAGGATAGAGACATTCAGACAGGGAGGAAGACATAAACAGCTTGAGACAGAAAAACAAAGAGACATACAGACAGCTAGGAAGACAAACAGCTTGAGAAAGAGAGAAAGACAGAGACATTCAGACAGCGAGGAAGACAAACAGCTTGAGAAAGAGACAGAAAGACAGAGACATTCAGACAGGGAGGAAGACATAACCAGCTTGAGACAGTAGACGTTCCCGTGTAAGTATTTAAGAGACAGACAATAGACAGACGGACGCCCAAAGAGAAAGACAGACGGCGAGGGAGACGTAATCGTTTTGCTCAGCGGGTCGACAATGAGTGACAAGAGCCTTCATGCTTTTAATGGAAATCTTCATCATCTCCGACCTCGTCCTCGTCATCTCTTCTCATTCCCTCATAAAAGCAAGACTCCAAAATATTTAATAAACTGCCTCTGGTCCATGAATAGATTTGGGAGAGAGACACACACACACACACACACACACACACACACACACACACACACTATCTCTCTCATTCTCGCTCACATACCCGTACACACACAGACACAAAGATTAGAGAAAGAAGAAAGAAAAAATAAAACAGCAACAACAACAAAAACATTCAGAAAGAAACAAAGAAAGAAAGGAAGGAAGGGAGACGTACAAGACAGGCCGATTACAAAGGAAATAAAGACGGAAGAAAAAAAAAAAGGAAGCGAAGACACAAAAGAAGGAAACAGAAGAAGTTAGACAAGCGTAAAACAGAACGAGGAGCAGAAAGGAAGAAAATGTAAGGTGTGCATGTGTGTGTGTGTGTGTGTGTGTGTGTGTGTGTGTGTGTGTGTGGAGACAAAGAAGCAGACAAAGGAGAGGATAAAGAGAGAGAGAGAGAGAGAGAGAGAGAGAGAGAGAGAGAGAGAGAGAGAGAGAGAGAGAGAGAATAATAATGGGATTTTGCCATTTGCGAATTCCACCCGATTTATGCAAGCTCAGTAACGGAAAAGTTGATGTAGGGGTGGAGGGGGTAAGGAGGGGGTGGAGGCTGCTACAAGGGGGGGTAATGGAGGGGGCGGGGGTGAGGGAATGCTGGTGTATGGGGAGTTGTTGTAATTGGAGACTGTCATAATGAGGGGGGTGAGGGGAGGCTGTGGTGTTGAGGGGATGGTGATGAGCGGAGGGGGTGGTGTTGAGGGGGGTGCTATGGTGTAAAGTGCGGGGTATGGAGTATGGTGGTAGGGTGTAAGCTGAGCGAGGGCCGCCGAGGGGCGTGATGTGGGGTGATGCGGGAAGTGAAGGGGCAAGCAATGATGAGAGGGGGCTGATCGGGGGTTAGAGGGGGAGGCTAGGGGCTGTGGGTGAAGTGTGTGTGTGTGTGTGTTAGCATCACTCATGTACCGCCTCTTCGTCCTGCAGGTGTTGTGATCGCCTGAAGGAGACGCCGTTGCCGCCGTCACCGCCTCCGCCCCGAGACTGCCGTCAGGGGTGGCCGGTGCCAGGCCGCCCCCCCCCCGCCCCGTGTACCCGCCTGCCAGGGCGCCGCAAGCTGACATGACCGAGGCAGGCCGGCACACAGGGGCCGCCGCGCACGCACCCGGCTCGCATTAGACACTCTTGGGACCGCTCGCCGCCCCCGTCAGGCCATTTTCTCCACCGCCGCCGCCACCGCCACCGCCGCCATGAACTACTCGCTGGAGCCCGAGTATGACTTCAACAACACGTTCCACCTCAACTGCTCGTACCTCAACGAGTCGCTGGGGCCGCCGGACGTCAACTGCTCGCTGGGCATCTTCCGCGGCGGCATGTCGTCCATCCACCTGGTGGCCAACGTGATCATGCAGACCTGCTACGCCGTGGCCTTCCTCGTGGGCCTGTGCGGCAACACGCTCGTCATCTACGTGGTCACCAGGTTCTCCAAGATGCAGACGGTCACCAACCTCTACATCCTCAACCTGGCCATCGCGGACGAGCTCTTCGTGATCGGCATCCCCTTCCTCATGACCACCTCGGTGCTGGGCCACTGGCCCTTCGGCCCCTACATGTGCAAGCTGTACATGATCACCACCTCGCTCAACCAGTTCACCAGCTCGCTCTTCCTCACCATCATGAGCGCCGACCGCTACATCGCCGTGTGTCACCCCATCAGCTCGCCCAAGTTCCGCACGCCCATGATCTCCAAGCTGGTGTCGCTCACGGCCTGGACGCTCTCCGCCCTCATGATCGTGCCCGTCTTCATGTACTCCAACACCATCGAAATGGACAGCAAGACCAACTGTAACATCGTGTGGCCGGACGGGTTTGGCGTGAACGGGCAAGTGGTGTTCACGCTGTATTCGCTGGTGCTGGCCTTCACCGTGCCTGTGGTGCTCATCTTCATCTTCTACGGCCTGGTGCTGCACAAGCTCCAGACGGTGGGGCCAAAGTCCAAGTCCAAGGAGAAGAAGAAGAGCCACCGCAAGGTGACCAAGATGGTGCTGACGGTGATCACGGTGTACGTGCTGTGCTGGCTGCCCTACTGGGTGCTGCAGCTCACGCTCATCCTCACGCCGCCGGGCGAGGGCCAGAGTCCCTTCATGGTGGTGCTCTTCCTCATCTCCTCCTGCCTCTCCTACATTAACTCCGCCATCAACCCCATTCTGTACGCCTTCCTCAGCGACAACTTCAAGAAGAGCTTCCTCAAGGCCTGCACCTGCGCCACCCGGAGGGACGTCAACAACCTCCTCGCCGCTGAGAACTCCATGTTCACGCGGCGGCGCGGCGGCTCCTCGCGCGCCCGCAGCGTCAAGAGCCGCGACGACGGCCAGCGCGACACCCAGGGCACCGCCATCCGTGATGAGCCCACCACGGCCTTCACCATGACCACGCGATGCCCCCCCAGCATCGCCGCCAGGGAGAACGGCAGCCAGGCGCCCCCCACCTCCCAACTCTGAGGTGTGTGTGTGTGTGTGTGTGTGTGTGTGGCGGCACAGGTGGTAAGAAGATCAAGGAAGAGTCAAGACGGAGCTCAGACTCTGCCGTCCTCCTCTTCCTTATCCCTCTTGGCCTTCGTCCTCCTTTTCCTCCTCTTCTTTATCTTTCTTGCCCTTCGTCCTCATCCTCCTCTTCCTTATCGCTCCTGCCCTTCGTCCTTTTTTTCTTCTTCCTCCTCCTCCTCCACCTCCTCCTCCTTATCCCTTATCCCTTTTCTTCCTCTTCGTTTTCTCCTGTTCATCCTCATTTTCATATTTTTCTTACCCGTGTCCTCTTCCTCCTTCTCTTCCTCCTCCTCCTCCTCCTCCTCTTTCTCTTCCTCTTCCTCCTTTCTATATATCCTTCAGGGCCCTCCTCCTCCTGCTCTCGTCTCCCCCCTCCTCCCCAAAGATTAGCTGAGGATCCACCGTCCATCCATCCCCGGCAGCCTGGAGGAGGTGGGATGGGGAGGATCTTCTTGGGGATCACCACAAGATGCACCCACTCCCCACCCTTCCCCTCCCCTCCCCCATACCCCCCAACACCCCTACGCACGCCATCCCTGTACACTAATCCATGATGTTACCTGCCTCTCAACCTATCTTCCCCATCTCTCTATGTTATATACAGCATCGCCAACTCTCTCACTAAAGGGGCTATTACACTGGGCAAATTTTCCGTGGATCTTCAGTCAAACCACGATTTCTGCTAGCGTGTTCTTCATTTGTTTCTTGTTATTGCTGCTGCTGATGATGATGGTGAGTAATACCGTCGTCCTTTAGTGAAATCTACTGTAGCTTTGGAAGATCGTGGACACGTCAGAAAACCACGGAAATATAAGAACCACGCCAGCGGAAATCGTGGTTTGACTGAAGATCCACGGAAAATTTGCCCAGTGTAATAGACCCTTAATTTATGATGCTCTCCCCATCCTCCCGTCGCTCCGTGTTATTCTCAGTATCACCAACACTAATGCACGTCGTAACCACAGCTTGTAAGAGTCCGGCAACAACTCTTTCTATCTATCTATATATAACTCTACCTACCTTCCTTCTTCACATCTCCTCGTTATATATTTAGCATCAGCAACTCTCCAAGGCACGTAACTAAAGCCGAAATTGCATTAGCTTGTAAAGGCCCGCAACAGCTCTATATCTATCTCTATATATCTATATCTCTACTTGTCTACCTTCTTCTCATCTGTCCATATTATATTTAACATCACCAACTCTATCTAATGCACGTAACCAAAGACAAGATTGCATGGCTAGTGAGGACCTGGCAACACCTCTCTGTCTGTCTCTATATATCTCTATTTCTACCTGTCTACCTTCTTCTCATCTGTCCATATTATCGCCAACTCTCTATCCACAGCCGAGATTGCATGGCTAGGGAGGGCCTGGCAACAGCTCTCTCTCTATCTCTATATATCTCTATCTCTACCTGTCTTCCTTCTTCATATCTCTCCATGTCATATTTAGGTCACTTAACTCTCTCTTCAGTACATGCACATAACCATAGTCGAGATTGCACGGCTTGTGAGGGCCCGGCAACAGCTCCCCACCCACCTACTCGGCCTCCAGTTACCCCTCAGTGCTGTAGCGTTAGTTTTAACAGCCCGCGGAGCTCATGTTCTCGCACTCCGGAATGTCGTAAAAGAAGTGTATTCATGGGGTGAGCACGCCAGCTGACGGGGAGGCGGCCTGGGTACACTGCGCATTAGTGAGAGAGAGAGAGAGAGAGAGAGAGAGAGAGAGAGAGAGAGCTGATATTAAAGTTAAAGAGTGCAAACGTGTGTGTGTGTGACTGTGACTGTGTGTGTGTGTGTGTGTGTGTGTACCAAAGAGGAAAACACACACACACACACACACACACACACACACACACACACACACACACACAGCTTAATCAGCAATCGCCGTATGGAATGTTCAGTTCCAATTTATTTATTTATTTTCTATCCCTGAAAATGCTACTTATACTGATGAGGTAGACTGCGTTGATTTATGATGCCACACAAATACTCTATTATATGATTCTCTCTCTCTCTCTCTCTCTCTCTCTCTCTCTCTCTCTCTCTCTCTCTCTCTCTCTCAAACACACACACACACACACCGCACAACTACTCTTTTAGTATTCCATTTCATTCTTATAACGTAAAACATACTTGAAATTGCTTTTCCATGAAGAGAGAGAGAGAGAGAGAGAGAGAGAGAGAGAGAGTGAATCCTACACTTTTACTACTACTACTACTACTACTATTACTATTTCTACAACTATACAATTGCTCCTACTATCCCTCCTTCAACTACTATTACCACCACCACCGCTACTACTACTACTACTACTACTACTACTACTACTACTACTACTACTACTACTACTATTACTACTACTACTACTACTTCTATCACCACCATTGTCTGGGCCCCTAGCGTCGGTGTGGCTTCTGATAATAATACTCGCGGGAAAAATCCTTTAAATCCGGGTTACTCTTTGTAGCTTGGCCGTGAAAGTCGTTGTTGACGGAAAAGATTTGTTTTTAATTAAATTCGAAGTCTAGTCTCAGTTTAGGATTGCGGAGTTGTTTACCATTCTGCTGTGCTGTGTTGTATTGTTGTTGTTGTTGGTGGTGGTAGTGGTGGTGATGGTTGTGGCTGAAAGGAATGGTGATGAAATTTGGTTGTGGTGATGGTGATGATGATGATGAAAAGGATGGTGGTGAAAGTAAGGCTGCTGTGGTGATGGTGATGGAGGTTGATGTTGGTGGTGGTGATGAAAAGGATGGTAATGGAAAATGTAGTTGTGGTGGTGATGCTGGTGGTGATAGTGATGGTGGTCGTGGTGAAGATAGTGTTGTTGTTGTTATTGGTAGTGGTGGTGGTGGTGGTGAGGGTGATGATTTAAAGCGTAGTAGTGGTGGTGTTGGTGGTGATAGTGATGGTGGTCATGGTAAAGATAGTGTTGTTGTTGTTGTTGTTGTTATTCGTAGTGGTGATGGTGGAAAGGGTGATGAAAGACGTAATAGTAGTAGTGGTGGTTGTGGTGGTGGTGGTGGTGGTGAAAGAGGTGGTGATGAAAAGGGTTGTGGTGGTGGTGGCAACGTCGCAGTCAACAGTAATATAGTTTTTTTCTTGTTCATTCGCTCCATCAGTCTTTCATCTCTCTCTCTCTCTCTCTCTCTCTCTCTCTCTCTCTCTCTCTTACTGCCACCTTCAGAAAGTCATTAAACATCACAGTTCCACTTTCAAGACGATATGAGAGAGAGAGAGAGAGAGAGAGAGAGATGTTGGGTGTTTCACAAGATGAGAAATTTCTTGTCAGGTGTAATCTCATAATTGTCCTTCACTCTCTTTATTATCTCTCTCTCTCTCTCTCTCTCTCTCCACACACACACAAACCTAAACCGTTTTTGCTTGATATTATTATTATTATTATTATTATTATTATTATTATTATTATTAGTAGTAGTAGTAGTAGTAGTAGTAGTAGTAGTAGTAGCAGTAGTAGTAAAGCTTAAACATTTTCATTACTCTTATTTTTGCTTTTATAATTATCATTCTCATTGCTGCTGTTTTTATCTATCTCATCGCCGGGGGGGCCGCTGTATTATAATTACCGCTGAATAATGAACAACAACGGTGACAACAATATTATAATTTTCTCCCAGCGTTAAAAAAAATCTCTTCATTATTCCTTTTTTTTTTTTGCTCATGCTCCCTTTTATTTCGTTCTGTCTGCCCACTTCTGTTAATGTTGCACTCAGGTTGTAATTTCCACCACCATCACCTCGAGTTACACACACACACACACACACACACACACACCAACGGCTGCTTCTAATCTAAACCGTTTTTTAGCCTTCGTTGAACTCCACAAACTTCACTTCCAATTTCTTTTTTTTTTCTCCGTTTGCGTGCGACATTCTATCACAAGCAGAAAAATAATCACTGTGTTGGATGTTGCCATTAACCCGTGAAAAAAGGGGTGGAGAGAGAGAGAGAGAGAGAGAGAGAGAGAGAGAGAGAGAGAGTTCTGGCTGATCGATATTGTTGGAACTGATCTCAAGGGAGTGGCCTACAAAGGGACACGTATCAGGTGGGTATGGAGGCTAACTAAGCTACTGTAAAAGACTACTATACATATCATTTTTCATTGGGGAGGATAATTAATTGACTTTTACTCGAGGGAATTGCAACCCACACGAGTACTATTCTGACCTTCAAAGAGCCACATCGATTCCCCTCTACTATACATATCATTTTTCATTGTGGGGATAATTAATTAACTCTTACCTCGAGGGAATAGACGCACCTAACATCATCATAGCCGATCCAGGATTCAGTACGTTTCCTAACTTAAAGGCGGTAATGTTATAATTGTATCTCGTAAAGAATCCTTATAACCAAAAACTAACTGAAATTATGAGTATTCTTTTTCTTGTGCAGAACATTGAATTAACAACAGAACAGCAATATGAAAATACGTTAATATTTTATACGGCAACTGTGGCCCGAGTCAGCTGCGCACACCATTTTGTGGATCATTGGTTGCTGGACAGCGGTAGAGGAAGGACCTTGCTTCAATATTTAGTTCACGTTTTGACTCCATGTTGGACTATATAAGGAAGAGAGTTGGTGTGGAATAGTATGCAGAGAGAGAGAGAGAGAGAGAGAGAGAGAGAGAGAGAGAGAGAGAGAGAGAGAGAGAGAGAGAGAGACAGACAGATAGATGGATGGAGAGATAGAGAGAGATGGATAAAGAGATACAAGCCTTAATTTAACAGGTACAACACTTTCAAAAGATACTCCTAAAAACATTCTTCCCCACTCTCACGCACGTGGAAAAAAGTGTAAAAAAAATTAACAAAAAAGAACGGAAAAGTAAATCAGTGAGTCTTTGAAGGTAAGGAAGGTACATTCCCTGTAGGTAAAACTTAATTAATTTCCCTTCCATAAAAACCGTTTCCCGGCAGCTGATTGAAGCCATAAAGTCCCCCAGCAGGTAATAGGTATCAGGTAGGACTGGCGCCGCTAATTGATTGGTTACCTGGGCCGTCGCTCCTCAGGTAACAGGTGTGTGGGGCTCTCCAGGTGACTGTCTGCTGGTGATGGGAGTAATTACTAATGTCTTCTTTGAGGGTAGGCTTCCAGGTACTCATAGCGAGGTAGCGGCGGAGGACGGAGGAACGGTTATTATTATTATTATTATTATTTCCTATTTGGCTTCCCAGCTTTTATATAACAAGTTGGCTGCCACTGTTGTTGTTGTTGCTGGCGGTGGTGGTGGTGGTGGGTGTTGTTGTTGTTGTTGGTAGTTGTTGTGTTTTATAGTAAGGGAGGCAGTTCAAGGGCACACACACACACACACACACACACACACAAAAAAAAAAAAAAAAAAAAAAAGAGAAACAAAAATCCCTCTAAGCGCTGCTCCAACAACAGAAAACGGAACAAGGGGCCAGAGGAGAGGTCAGTTTCAGGTGGCTTGCTAATGGTGGGGTCAGGTTAGGTTACATGAAAGTGCGTGCAAACAACAAAACACCCACTTAATTAAAGACCACGTATCAAGACGCCTTTCAAACCGCTGCTGAATGTTCTGTCGGCAATCTCCGTTTCCACTATTTTTTTTCGTGGAACAGCCATTATTTTTTTTTTTTTTTTAGGTTTTAGGGTTTGAAGTTTAGGATTAGTTTTATTATGTTGTTTTATTTTCTTGGTCTCGAGTCCTTCCTCTGGTGCAAAAAAAGGAAATTCCGTGTGGCGAGCAGGTCTTAAATTTCGCGACGAGAGTGTTCGAAATTCAATTAGACACACAATTACGCGTGAGAGAGAAACAAATACCGCGGCCCTCAGGTTACATGATCCGAATAACGTGAAGTCAAACAGCTTGTGCTTCGTGTATTTAGAGGAAAGGAGGCAGTTCAAGGGAAGAAAAGTAAACAAAAAAATATATAAATAGAAAAGAAAGAAGGAGTGGGAAACAAAAAGACTCGCCGGCGCTGCAGAATATCGAGGAAAGAGGGCAGCTCAAGGGAAAAAAAAAATAAATAAATAAATAAATAGAAAAGAAAAAAAAGGAGGGGGAAACAAAAAGACTCACCGGCGCTGCAGAATATCGAACGAGGGTCAGAATCATGAGAGGTGTTTAGATAGTCCCCTCTTGAAAGCGTTTAAGCCGTAGGCAAGAAGACAGACAGACTATTGCATTAGTCTAAACCACACCATCACTTTGTTGTTTCTTTTTACAGCAAAACAAACTTACAGATACAAAGAGATTTTAAGTAGATAGAGGTGAAGAAAAAGCCCACTAAGTCGCTGCTCCAAGTATAAGTATTTCTCTTCCACCTCCTCCACGGAAAAGGATGAAAGAGTGGAGATTTTGGTTCTCTCTTGCATTAATAACTTGGACTGATTGCTGATTGCCTCCCTCCACGCAGCTCCCAGGTACGACTCCACAGGTAACTTCTCCCCAGGTAACAGGTGTATTTTTCTCTCCGCAGGTAGAGGAGTGGAGGAAAGCAGATCACGTGACACCGAAGGACCTCCCCATAGGACCTGAGGCTTACATCCTACGCCCGGAGTCCTGAGAGAGAGAGAGAGAGAGAGAGAGAGAGAGAGAGAGAGAGAGAGAGAGAGAGCCGTATAGGTTAATTAGGTGTTGTCTCGCTAGAATATATAATCTTGTTTGTAATCGAAATGACGTCATATCCGAGAGTAATTATATATATGTAATCTTAAGTGTCATCACCATCACTACCACCATCATCACCACCACTACCACTACCATCATCACCACCATTATTATTATCTTCACGGTGTTATTTATCATGTCAATCACCACCACCATCACCACCAGTATTACCACCACCATCACCACCATCACCACCCCTTATATGATATGCGCTATTGGTGGTGATGGTTATGGTGGTAATGGTGATGGTGGGGGTGGTAATGATCTAACCTGAAGTGATGTGAGAGAGGTTATCATCATCATCATCACCATCATCATCATTGCATTCGTCACCTTTGCATACAACTATTACTATGTCATCACCATCATCACCATCACCGTCACCACCGTCACCACAACAACGACTCACCATTAATCACCAAAGCTCGTTACCTGCTCTCAAATTACTCACTACGCCTCTTGATTGCCCTTCCCTTCCCTTCCCTTCCCTTCCCTTCCCTTTCTTTCACTTCTCTTCCCTTCCCTTCCCTTTCTTTCACTTCTCTTCCCTTCCCTTCCCTTCCTTTCACTTCTCTTCCCATCCCTTCCCTTCCCTTTCTTTCACTTCTCTTCCCTTCCCTTCCCTTCCCTTCCCTTCCCTTCCCTTCTCTTCCCTTCCCTTCCCTTCCTTTCACTTCTCTTCCCTTCCCTTTCCTTTCCTTCCCTTCCCTTCCATTCCATTCCATTCCATTCCATTTTCTTCCCCTTTCCTTCATATCCTCATCATTCGTTAGTCCTCTCCTTCCTCCCATTCTTTTTTTTTCCTTTCTTTTTCCCACTTTTTTCCTCCCATCGTTTCTCTTCCTTTCTTTCTTTTTTCTTCTCCTTTATTCTAACTTCTTTCTTCTTCTTTCTTTTTCTTCTTCTTTCTTCTTCCTTCCTCCTCATCTTTTATTCTTCCTCCTTTTCTTTTCTTCCTCTTTTCTTTTCTTCTTTTCTTCTTTCTCTTCCCCTCTTCTCTTTCTTTCCCTCTTCCTTCTTTTCTTTCCTTTCTTTCTTTCCCCTTTCCTTCCCTTCTTCCTTCTTTTCTTTTCCTTTTCTCCTCTTTTCCCTTCTCTTTTTTCCTTCTCTTTTCATTTTCACAACTCCTTTTTCTCTTTCTTCCCTTTCTCTTGTTTCCTTCTACCCTTCTCTTCCCCTTTCTCTCCCTTGTTTCCTTCCTCTCTCTCCCTTGTTTCCTTCCTCTCTCTCCCTTCTTTAATCCCTCTCTCTCTCTCTCCCTTCTTTCCTTCCTCTCTCTCTCTTCTTTCCTTCCTCTCTCTCCCTTCTTTAACTCCTCTCTCTCTTCCTTCTTTCCTTCCTCTCTCTTCCTTCTTCTCTCTCTCTCTTCCTTCCTCTCTTTTCTCTCCTTCTCTTTCCTCTTCTTCTCTTCTCTTCTCTCTTTCTCTTCTTTCTCTCTCTTCTCCGCCCCCCCAATCACCTGCTAATGACCTCACTAAATCTTGGTGACTGGCATGATTACCTTAATAGCCGCTTCCCATTGGTCAACGCGCCCATTACGTCATCATTATGTCATCGGCGGGGCAGCCAATCAGCTATCAGGGTTGACAGCGAGTCCACCAATCACGCTTTGTTATTTTACTTAGCATCGGCCTTTCAGCGAGAGAGAGAGAGAGAGAGAGAGAGAGAGAGAGAGAGAGAGAGAGAGAGAAGGGGGGGGAGGCGGCGTCAATTGGATGGGAGTAGTAATTAGGAAGTTAATTTGTCACCTGTCTCTCTCTTTCTCCTCCTCTACCTCCTCCTCCTTCTCCTCCTCCAACACCTGTCTGCTCTTACCTGGCCAAGGGAGGAGAAAATGGAGACGTGTGTGTGTGTGTGTGTGTGTGTGTGTGTGTGTGTGTGTGAGAGATATTATTATTATTATTATTATTATTATTATTATTGTTATTTGTTGTAGTAATAGTAGTAGTAGTAGTAGTAGTAGCAATAATAAGTAGTTTTTTTTTTTACGGTGGGTAGATTTTTTTTTTTTTTTTACTGGTTATTTCTGCTTAGTGAATATATTTTTGGTGTGTGTGTGAACTCATCCATTTTCTCTCCTCTTTCTCTCCCTCCTCCTCCTCATTATCACTATTACCATCATCATTATAATCATTTTGTCTCCTCTTTCTCTCCCTCCTCCTCCTCATTATCACCATTACCATCATCAAAATCATCATCACCGCCATCTCATCCGGTCCACCCTCATCACGCCATAAACAGGTTCGTGTCTAGTCTTAAGTCGGTTTGCGTCTCATAACCGTCACGCTCACGTCTCGTACACGTCTCCTCCTCGTCAGGTGTACCCCAAACGACCATACTACGACCCGTATTATACATGTATCAATCGTGTTCTGTACATACACGGGAACTGTTGTATAGAGATTGCACTCGTGGACTTATTGTATATCGGCCGAGAGGTGTGTTGAAGGGGGGAGGGGGGAGGAGGAGAGGGGTGGAAGGGAAGGGAGAGGGGAGTAGATAAGGGGAGGTTAGGGAAATGGAGAGAGGGTATTGGTAGGTTTTATTTCCCCATCCCTTTTTCTCCATTTCTTTTCCTTAATATAAACGGGATGGGAAGGGTAGGAAAAGTGAGATGGGGCAGATAATGAAGGGAAAGGGGAATGGGAGAGAAGAGGAGGAGGAGGAGGAGGAGGAGGTTGTTATTCTATTTCCCCTTCCCTTCTTCCTCCTCTCCCTTCTTTTTCTTATGAGAGGCAAAGGGTGGAGGGTAGAGAGGGGAGGGGTAAGGGAAAGGAAAGGGAAGGGGAAGGAGATGAGTAGTTTTGTCTATTCCTTCTTTCTCTCCCTTCTTTTCCTTCCTTACTTCTGCTTTCCATATGAGAGACAAGGAGGAAGAGGGGGTAAGGGGTTCTAAGAAGGGGGTGAAGAACGAGGTGCTGGAATAGGAAATGGAAAGGGGAGGATATAGTCACACCTTCCCCTCCTCTCCCCTCCTCTCTAACCTGCTTTTCCATACTTCCATGTTTCCACGCTTCCCTTAAATCTCCCTTCCACTTTCTTCCCTCCTCCTCCTCTTCTCCCCATCCCTTCCCTCTCCCATTCCCCTTACCTGCTTTTTCATGCTTCCACGCTTCTACGCTTCTACTAAATCTCTCTCCCTTTTCTCCCTCGCTTCCCCTTTCCCTTTCCTTCCCTTTCTCGCCTCCTCCTCCTCCTCTCCCTCGCCCTTTCCTCTCTCCTCTCCCCTTCCTTCCTTCTCCTCTCTCCCCTCCTCCCTTCTCTTCTCTCCTGCCTTCCTCTCCTCTCTCCTCCTTCTCCCTTCTCACCGTCTTTTCCTCCCTCTCCCTTGGTCTCTCCTCTTCCTCTCCCCTCATTTCCTCTCTCATCCTCCCTCCTCCCCCTCTCCTTCTCTCCCCCCTCCCCCCCTTTTCCTCCCTCGCCTTTACCTCATCAGTAGCGACCATTAATTTCACGCTTTTTTCAGGTTAATTAAACTTACACCTGCCCGCCTACCTCCCCCTCTCCCCCCTCCCCACCCCCTCCCTCACCTGTCTTACGCTCCTTTTCTTAACACTTGCTTACTGACCCCCTTCCCCCCCTATCTACCGCCCCCTTCCCCCCTCTCTCTCCTGTCTACCTGTACCTCTCCTACCCCCCCCCTCCCCCTTCACCTTTTTACCGCTCCCCCCCTCCCCTACTCCCCATTTCACCTGCGTCCTCCTAATTGGTATTTTTAAGGTAATGCTTCACCTGCCTTCCTTATTCTGTTTCACCTCCTCCTCCTCCTGCTGCTGCAAAAACACACACACACACACACACACGCACAACTTTTAGCTCTCACTCTCATAATTAACTTCGCCTCTCTCTCTCTCTCTCTCTCTCTCTCTCTCTCTCTCTCTCTCATCCTTATTTCTCATCCCTTTTCTCCTTCTCTCCGGCTTTTCCATTTCCTCCTCCTCCTCCACCTCCACCTCCTCCACCTCCTCCTCCTCTCAACCACCTCGGAGCCGAAGAATCTCACGTTGCCAGTCGTCGGATATTCATGAACGAAAACTTGTCATTTGTTTCGTTTGTCTCACGATGATAAAGATTAAGACCAACTCAACATGACTCCCCCTCCTCCCCCTCTTCCCTCACCCCCTTCGTTCCCCCTCCCTCTCCCCCTTTTCACTGTGACCTCAACACCGTAACCTCTCGTGTGTGTTACCTTAATGACCTTGACCTAGTTATGTAACGTGAGTGTGTGTGACCTGGAGCTAAGAATTTATATATATGTGTGTGTGTGTGTGTGTGTGTGTGTGTGTGTGTGTGTGTGTGTGTGTGTGACCTCGAGCTAAGAATTGTGTGACCTCGACCCTTCCATCAGACAGATCAGCAGAAGTCTTTTTTTCTGAGCCCCGGGCAGGAGGTCCCCCCCTTACCCCCCCTTAGCCACCACTACTACTGCTGCTTCTACTACTGTTTTGGTATTTCAAGTCTGTCTGTTCTTCCTCCTCTTCCCTCTTCGCTTCCTTGGTTTTATTTTTTGGTTGGTTGGAGGTGGAAGAGGAGGAGGACGAGGAGAGGGAGGAAGAGGAAGGATAAATATCTGCTTTTTTCTTCTTCTTCATCCTTTTCTTCAATCTAGCCTTCCTTCCTTTTTCCTTCCATCCTCTTTTTGCAATTTCACCACCGCCACCACCACCACCATAATTTTGTCGTCGTCGTCGTCGCTGGTGGTGGTGGTGGTGGCGGTGGCGCAGGAATGACCAGGTAGTGACTAGCGGGGGATACCTGGGGACTTCCTGGCCCTTGAAAACGACTCCTGCTCGACGACCTCCTCCCTTGTGTGTGTGCGTGTGTGTGTGTGTGTGTGTGTGTGTGTGTGTGTACATAAGAAATATACAGATGTTGATTCTCCTCTTTCTAATACCTTCTTATCTTCCTCCTTCTCTTCCTCTTCCTCCTCTTCCTTCTTCTCCCTTCCTCATCTTCCTCACCATCCGCTTCTTTTTTCTTTCTTTTTTCATCTGCTTCATCATATATATTTTTTTCTTCTTATGTTTTTTGTTCTTGGTCTCTTCCTCGCCCTGCTCTTCTTTCTCTTCCTTTTCCTCCTCCTCCTCTTCCTTTTCCTCTTCCTCATACCGCGCGGCAGTTCTACAAAAAGGTTAATGTGCTTTTTGTCTATATTAACTCAGAGACAGACTTGCCTTGGGGGTGAAGACTGGCCTCCTACCCCTCTTCCTCACCTCCCAGCTTCCCCTCTCCTCCACCCTCCTCCTTCTCCCCTTTACTCCTCTCTCCTCTCCAATATCTCCCATTCCCCCCCCCACAACTTTAACCTAACCTCCTCACCCCCTCCCCTTCCCCCTTCATCCCCCTTTTTCTCCCCACTTCCCCCCACACTACCTCAATCTCGTCTCCCCCTTTCCTGTTCCGCCCTGACCCCTCATCTTCCTTCCTCCACTTCACAGCATCCTTATCTACTTCATTTTTTACCCATTCTACTTTTATTCCTTATCTGTTTCCTTTCTTTCTTCCTTTTCCTTCCTTATATTTGTAGTCCTTCTCCTCCTCTCTCTCTGTCCTCTTTCATTCCACTTTCATTCGTTATCTGTTTCCCTTTTTTCTCTTATTTATTTCTCTTGCATCTACAGTCCTCCTCCTCCTTCGCCTCTTCCACCTCCAACCTCACATTCCTTTATCTCCTCCTCCATCTCCACTTCTCAACAGCCTCTCTCTCACCTCCCCACCAAATCCCACTGGAGGAGAATAGCCTGTTTCCTTCTTCCCCTTCCTCCCCTTCCTCCTCCTATCCTTTATCTCCCCTCTACATCCTTTACTACAGTGTCACTTCATTCCCTTTATCACATGACTTCTCCTCTTCCTCCTCCTCCTCTTCCTCTTGCTCCTCTTCTTTCTCCTCTTCCTCTTGCTTCACTTTCTCATCTCCCTGCCTCCCTTCCATCCCTCACTCAATACTTTTCTTCGTCCACACTATCTTCTTTTTCTCTTCTTTCGTGTCTCTCTGTCACACCTTTTATTTTTCATTTTCTCTTCTATTTATTTTTTTCCTCTTTGCTGGTTTAACTTTTTTTCTCTCCTCGGCGTCCCTCGCGTGAATCTTTTGACACCTTCCACACTCTTTCTTCCCTTCCCGGAGCCTCATTTTCCTCATTTTCCGTGTCATGCTCTCCCTCCCTCCCTCCCTCCCTCTCTCTCTCCCTCCCCTCTTCCGCCTCTCCGCCCTGTGTGTTTTGTCCTTTTTTTCCTTTCTCTTTCTTCATTCTGTTTTTTTACCTTTCATTTTAATCTTATTTTATTTTTCTTCTCCGTTTCCTTCCTTCTTTCCTTCCTTCCCTCTGACTTGCTAACGTGACACGGCAGGCTTTTTTTATATTTCTATTCCTTCTTTCCTTTTTTCCCTCTTCCATGTTTCCTATTTTGCATTTTCCTTTTGGCACGGCACGATAGACCTTTCCCTTTGCATTTTTTTTTATTCTCTTTTTGCTATTTTCTCTCCTTTTCTTGATCCTGTCGTCCTTCCCTGTCGTCCTTCCCTGCCGTCCTTCCTCTCGTTCTCTATTTCTTTCTTCTTCTCTCTTCTTTCATCTCCGAGCTTCCTTCCAGCAGCGAGATATTTGTCCTTCTTTCTTTTCTCCTTGCTTGTTCAAATTCTTTTTCTTCCTTTTCCTTTCCTAGCGTCTTTTCTCTTTCTTTCTCTCTCCCTTTTTTATTTTCTCCATTCCATTACTCCATTATTCCTCTCGTCCCTTTCCACCTTCCTCATTTCCCTCCATTCTTTCCTTCCCTCCTTCCTGCCTTCCTTCCTTCCCACCTTTCATCAGAGGCAACCCACGCAACGCTCTTCCTCCTCCTCCTCCTCCTCCTCTTTATACAACTTCCTCATATATGTGTGTGTGTGTGTGTGTGTGTGTGTGTGGGTGTGTGTCCCGAAGTTAATTTATCCGGATCATGTTATTGTATTTCCACACACACACACACACACACACACACACACACACACACATACACACACACACACACACACACGTACACACAGAGGGCCGCCATTTGTTTTATCCTCCTGTAAACACGTCTAATTATCACCCCTTTGCGCTCTCTCTCTCTCTCTCTCTCTCTCTCTCTCTCTCTCTCTCTCTCTCTCTCTCTCTCTCTCTCTCTCTCTCACACACACACACACACACACACACACACACACACACACACACACACACAAGATAAGCTAATGTATGTACCCTGATCGTCTCAACAGATTATGGCACACACTGTATTTATGTATTTTGTGTATAAAACGAGTAATAAACCAGTACAGTGTTTTATTTTCTCTCCGTAGCGGCAATAGTAGTAGTAGTAGTAGTAGTAGTAGTAGTAGAAGTAGTTGTAGTGGTACCAGTAGTAAAGCAGTAATAATAATAATAATAATAATAATAATAATAATAATAATAATGATTTTTCTCCCTTCCCTCTTAAAGCAGATATTTATTCACTCACGCTCTCGCTCTCCCCTCGCCAACACTCTGTCCTTCCCTCCTTTCCCCTCCCTTCCTTTCTTCCTTCCCTCCTCCCTTCCTTCTTTCCTCATTCATTCATTCCTCTCTTACCTTCTATTTGTGTTTTATCACTATGACTTTCACACATTTTAAGCTCTTTTTCTCCTTCATTTTCATCACCACCACCACCACCACAACCACCATCTTCATCCCCCTCCTGGCATCTTCTTTGTAGGTGTCAAGGTTATGCAACGCTATCTCCTCCTCCTCTTCCTCCTCCTCCTCCTCCTCTTGTGAAAGCCTGTCATGGTGGACGCGAGCGAAGACTTTACGTGAAATCTAAACCACTAAAGAAGAGGAGGAGGAGGAGGAGGAGGATGGGGAGATGGAAGAAGAAGAAGAGGTGGATGATGAGGGAACAGAAGAATAATGACGAAAGATGAGGAGGAAGAGAATTAGGAAGAGGAGACGGTAACGATAGCGAAGTAAAAGGAGAAGAAGAGTGATGGAGAAGGAGAAAAGAGATAATGATGGAGGAGAAGAAGGAGAAATATGAAAAAGAAGGAGGACGGTGGAGGAAGAAAGAAAGAAAGCGAGAACTAGGAGGAGGAGAGGCAAATTAAGGGAAAAGAGAAAAAGGGAGATAAAAAGAACATGAAAAGAAAGAGAAGAAAAGGAGAAGATTAATTGAAGGAAGAGAGAAAAGATTAAATAAAAGAGGAAGAGAGAAAATAAAGGAAAAAGGAAGAGAGAAAAGAAGAAAGAAAATAGGGAAGATGAGAATGAGGAGAAACTTGATTAGAAGAAGAGAGGAAAGATGAAATAAAAGAGAAAGAAAAAGATGAGAAGAAGAAAATTTGGAAGGGAAAAGAGGAGGGAAATAAAACACAACATAGAGAGAGAAAAAAAAGGAACAGAAGAAGCAAAAAAAGAAGAAAGAGGAGACGTAGGAAAGACGGGAAGAAAAATTAAAATACAAAGGTAAGGAGAGAGAGAGAGAGAGAGAGAGAGAGAGATGCTGTTTCTTTGAGAGGTTTTAATTGCCACCTTAGTCGTTAAAAGCTTCAGGTAAAAACACTAATTAACCTTACTAGGAAAGGTGTGGCCAGGTGTTTTTCTTCTACGTCAGAGGGAGGAGGGAGGAGTGGAACGGTGAGAGGGGTGAAAGGATGAAGGGAAAGAAGATGGGTGAAAGGTAAAGATGAAGGTAAAGTTGGATGATGGAGGAGAATAGAAGGAGGAAGAGGAAATGCAGATGAAGGAGAAAGAGAAGGTGGAGGGAAAAGGGAGGAGGAGGAGGAGGTGAAAAGGAAGAAAAAGGGAAGAGGAGATGTAGATGAAGAAGGGGAGGGAGAAGGAGGGAGGATCAGGGGAAGGAGATGAGGAAGGTGGAGGAAAAGGAAGAAGATGGAAAATATGAAAAAGGAGATACGGAAGAGGGAGGAGGGAGGGAGGAGGAGACGAAGATGAGGAAGAGGGAGAAAGGAGACGGAAATGAGGAAGGGAAGATAAGAGATTGAAGAGGCAGAAGGAAATGTGAAGAATGAACGCTAAGGGAGATGAAAAAGACGAGAGAGAAAGGACTGACATGTTTAAAGTTTACATGGGTGAAGAGAGATGACGGGGAGGAGGCTAGATGCATGAGTGGGGAGGGGAAGGGGTGGAGGGGGTAAAGGGGAAGAGGGGGAGGGGGGAGGGGGTAAAGGGGGGGAAGTTCAAGGTTAATCATAATCACGTACCAGTAAAGCTTCAAACAGGTGAGTGTGTGTGTGTGTGTGTGTGTGTGTGTGTGTGTGTGTGTGTGTTGTTGTTGTTGTTGATTTTGATATTTTTTGTTTTATCTCCCTTAGTGGTTTGTTTGCTTGCTTGTTTAACGCGTCCTTGGTTTCATATTCTGGTATTTTAATGTATTTTCTTTAATCTTCGTTCGGTGCATTTCTCTGTTTATCTATCTGTCTTCACACACACACACACACACACACACACACATAGTTAATTTTCTGCTCATTACCGCCAGTGTGAGGGCAACAAGCGCTTAGCGCTGACTACATTAATTTGGTTTCAATGTGTCACAGCTAATTAGAAAGTGAGGCTCGCGGCGGTGGCAGGTGTGTGTGTGTGTGTGTGTGTGTGTGTGTGTGTGTGTGTGTGTGTGTGTGTGTGTGTGTGTGTGTGTGTGTGTGTGATGGATAGATAGATAGATAGAAGGGGAATAAGGAGGACGAAGAGGAGGAAATGGAGAAGATGGAGAGAAGGAGAAAAGGGATGAGGGGGTGGTAGAAATATGAAAGAGAGAGAGAGAGAGAGAGAGAGAGAGAGAGAGAGAGAGAGAGAGAGAGAGAGAGAGAGAGAGAGAGAGAGATGAAATTACACACTACGAGGTCGAGGAAAGAAATAAGTGACACAATTAGACGAAACAGAAAGAAAAACAAAGAGCAAAACTGAGCAAAGAAAAAAAAAGACAACTGAAAAACAGGATATCAAGCCACGGTAACATATTAGAAAGTAAGAAAATGCGTTTAAATAGCCTTCCCGCCTTCAAAATTCCCGCCGGGTGGTTCATGAGTCAATTCGAAGCAAGGATAGGGAGTTCGAACCTTTCCCAAGACCCGCCTTGGCAGACACTCACTCCGGTGCTGGGCCACGCGCCGCATGTGTACCCAGGAGGTCCGTTTAGTGTGTCTGTGTGTGTGCTCCCTCCATCCCCGCCTTCTGCAGGATTATACACCTCAGGGATGATACAGGAGACTCAGGAAGGTACGAGTGATTAGTAGATTACAGACCGAGTGGATATAAAGGACAATATGAGTGTGTGTGTGTGTTGCGAGTGAGACTGATATAGCGAGGTAAGCTGTGACTGAGATTACGGCTCACACACACACACACACACACACACACACGCACACATACAGACGTTCAGGAGTGCCTTATGTCGGTACAGGATGAAGAGAACGGCTGATGAATGCCCGGAACACCTTACATCATCGTTAGGTTAGGGTAATCGTCAATTAAGTAGTAGTGGTTTGAGTGCGTGAGATTACTAGCGAGGGATGCTGTGAGGTCTCTCTCTCTCTCTCTCTCTCTCTCTCTCTCTCTCTCTCTCTCTCTCTCTCCCCGCCCCCATCTCTCACCACACAGCCCTCCCCATAAGCCTAAACCATCATTAAGTCTCTCCAAGATTGTCAGACTCTAAAACCACTTAATCACCGTGAATTAATTGTTTCGTTGGGTGTGTTTGGCAAGAGCGAGCGTGTACGTGTTGGCGGCGAGTGACGGGAGATTCAGAGCCTCGACGTGGACTGACTATTAGGCTTCGTGAACAAGCTTGTGGATGGGAACGGTGTGAAGGTACTTTAGGGAGGCTCTAATGGTAGTTATGTTGGTTGTACGCTTTCAGAGGAGGGTTTGCTAATAAAAGGTTGTCAGTGGACGTTTCATAGTTCAAATGTAAATGAAGTAAAGGTTTGGGTCGCGGGAGGAAGCGTTATAATGGATAGGAAGGAAAAGGAGGGTACATTTTGTCGCCTCCAGTGATAGTTATTATTTTTTTACAGCTAAGGAAACCGCTCAAGGGCAACACAAAAAAAAGGTGTAAAAAAAAAAGCCCGCTGATGTTCGTTTTACACTTTCAGAAGAGGAAGTTTTGCAGTTCTAAGCCTACTAGTGGAAGTTTCATAGTTTTAATTTAGATGAAGTAAAGGTTTGGGGCCGCGGGAACAAGCTGTATACTGGATGGTAACGATAGGAAGGCGCTTTTCGTCGCCTCCAGTGATTGTGGTGTTCGTTTTACACATTCAGAAGAGGAGGCTTTGCAGTTTTAAGGTTACTAGTGGAAGTTTCATAGTGTAATGCATAATAAGTAAAGGTTTGGGGCTGCGGGGAGAAGCTTTATAATGGATAGGCACCTTTCGTCGCCTCCAGTGATAGTGGTGTTCATTTTACACATTCAGAAGAGGAGGTATTGCAGCTCTTAAGGTTACTAGTGGAAGTTTCATAGTGTAATGCATAATAAGTAAAGGTTTGGGGCCGCGGGAACAAGCTGTATAATGGATGGTAACGATAGGAATGTACGTAGTGATAGTTTTGTTGTTTTTACACTCTCAGGGAGGAAGCCTTACAGTTTTAAGGTTACTACTATACATTTCAGCGGCGGACAAACGCTGTTTTTCGCAAATATCTCCTAAACGATTCGTTGGATCAGTATGATATTTCAGTACACTACCTTTAACACCCAGACCTAATTTATGGCTGATATACCATATTGCAATGTGTGTTATGTGAGGAGTTTACTGACTGATATTAAGCCTAATCCAGTCATCATATCTAAGGTGTTATACAGAATCGGACGAGTGTGGGGTACTCGTCTAACCCCTCCACCAACGCCCCGAACAACCCCCAGACCACTCCTTCCCTTTTTTTTTTTTTTTTTTTTACAGCAGTCAGCGTGGAAATATCGATAGAAGATAGAAAGAGAGGCAACATTGCGGCGGAATTTAAGAGGTAGAAGACTATCAGTATGAGGAGGAGAGCTGATGAGACGAAGAGCCTTTGCCTCCACTCTGTCCAGAAGAGCTGTGTGAGTGGAGCCCCCCCACACATGAGATGCATACTCCATACGAGGGCGGACAAGGCCCCTGTATATGGACAGCAACTGTGCAGGGGAGAAGAACTGGCGGAGACGGTACAGAACGCCCAGCCTCGAGGAAGCTGATTTAGTAAGAGATGAGATATGAAGTTTCCAGTTGAGATTTTGAGTTAAGGATAGACCGAGGATGTTTAGTGTTGAGGAAGGTGATAGCTGGGTGTTGTCAAAGAATAGGGGATAGTTGTTTGGAAGATTGTGTCGAGTGGATAGGTGGAGAAATGTGTTTTTGAGGCGTTGAAGGACACCAGGTTCTTCTTGCCCCAATCGGAAATAATAGTAAGGTCTGAGGCTAAGCGTTCTGCAGCCTCCAGCCTTGAGTCGTTAAGTTCCTGAGGGTGGGTCTTCTATTAAAAGAAGTTGAATAATGCAGAGTGGAATCATCGGCGTAGGAATGGATAGGACAGTTCGTTTTGGAAAGAAGATCATCAATGAACAACAGAAAAGAGTGGAGATAGGACAGAACCCTGTGGGACACCACTGTTAATAGATTTAGAAGAACAGTGACCGTCTACCACGGCAGAAATAGAACGGTCAGAAAGGAAACTGAGATAAAGGTACAGAGAGAAGGATAGAAACCGTAGGAGGTAGTTTAGAAAGCAAAGATTTATGCCAGACCCTATCAAAAGCTTTTGATATGTCCAGCGCAATAGCAAAAGTTTCACCGAAACGGCTAAGAGAGGATGACCAAGAGTCAGTTAAGATAGGAGATCACCAGTAGAACGCCCCTTGCGGAACCCATACTGGCGATCAGATAGAAGGTCAGAGTGGAAAGGTGCTTTTGAATCTTACGGTTAAGGATTGATTCAAAAGCTTTAGATAGACAAGAAAGTAAAGCAATAGGACGGTAGTTTGAGGGATTGAGCGGTCACCCTTCTTAGGTACAGGCTGTGAAGGCATACTTCCAGCAAGAAGGAAAGGTAGATGTTGACAGGCAGAGGCGAAAGAGTTTGACCAGGCAGGGTGACAGCACGGAGGCACAGTTTTTAAGGACAATAGGAGGCACTCCATCAGGTCCATAAGCCTTCTGAGGATTGAGGCCAGAGAGGGCATAGAAAACATCATTTTGAAGAATCTTTATAACAGGCATAAAGGAGTCAGAGGCGGGATGAGTAGGAGGAATATGCCCAGAATCGTCCATAGTGGAGTCTTTAGAAAAGTTTGAGAGAAGAGTTCAGCCTTAGAGATAGATGAGACGGCAGTGTTGCCGTCAGGACTGAGGAGGAGGGAAAGATGAAGACGTGAAGTGGGAGGAGATTTTTTTGGCTAGATGCCAGAAGTCACGGGAAGAGTTAGAGAAAGCAAGGTTTTGACATTTTCTATTAATGAAAGAATTTTTGGTTAGTCGGAGAATAGATTTGGCACGATTTCGGGCAGAAATGTAAAGTTCATAATTAGCATTAGTTTGAAGGCTCTGGTATCTTTTGTGAGCTACCTCTCTATCATTGACAGCACGAGAACAAGTGTGATTAAACCAAGGCTTTTTAGCGTGAGGAGTAGAGAAAGAACGAGGAATGTATGCCTCCATTCCAGAGACAATCACCTCTGTGATGCGCTGAGCACACACAGAGGGGTCTCTATCCTGGAAGCAATAATCATTCCACGGAAAATCGAAAAGTACATCTCAGGTCGTCCCACCGAGCTGAAGCAAAATGCCAGAAGCATCGCCTCTTCGGTGGGTCCAGAGGATGTACAGGAGCGATAGGACAGGATGCAGAAATAAGATTGTGATCGGAGGAGCCCAACGGAGAGAACAGTTTGACAGAATAAGCAGAAGGGTTTGAGGTAAGGAAGAGGTCTAGAATGTTGGGCCGATCTCCAAGACGGTCAGGAATACGTGTAGGGTGCTGGACCAACTGCTCTAGGTCGTTGAGGATAGCAAAGTTGTAGGCTTGTTCACCAGGATGGTCAGTGAAAGAGGATGAAAGCCAAAGCTGGTGGTGAACATTGAAATCTCCTAGGATGGAGATTTCAGCGAAGGGAGAGTGGGTCAAGATGTGCTCCACTTTAGAATTCAAATAGTCAAAGAATTTTACATAGTTGGTAGAGTTAGTTGAGAGATAAACAGCACAGATGTATTTAGTAATAGAATGACAGAGAAGTCTTAACCAGATGGTGGAAAATTCAGAAGAGTCAAGGTCGTGGGCACGAGATGATGTCGTTGCGCACGTAGGCGCAACATCCAGCTTTGGATTGAAATTTAGGATAGAGATAGTAGGAGGGAACAGAGTAGAGATTGCTGTCAGTAGCCTCAGAAACCTGTGTTTCGGTAAGGAAGAGAAGGTGAGGTTTAGAGGAGGAGAGATGATGTTCCACAGAATGAAAATTAGAGCGAAGACCGCGAATGTTGCAGAAATTGAGAAGAAAGAGGTTCGAGGAGTTATCAAGACACCTCTCGGGTCGGCAGCCAGAAGGGGAGTCCTCCCTGGGGAATTTAGGTCCCCAGGCGGGGACCTGAGGCATTGCTTAATTGAGCCATTTTGAATTTTGAATTTTGGAAAAAGGTGTATATGTTATGTGAATGTAGTGTGGTGTGGATAAAGAGAGGATCTGTCTTTAGAGAGCATGCTGAACTACTCTCCGGTGTTGGTGAGACAATAGGGAAACGGTTAGTGAGGACATGGGAAGGGTCTTTGGAGGGCTTCAGCTCCCTTCTCACCTCCCATATATACCTCACCGGGAGTGGCTTGCGCCCGTTCGGTAGGTGTCTTCCTACCTACTCCAGCCTACTCCCTACCCCAATATCGCAGCATCCCCCTCCTCGTTTCCCTCTTCACCCCCCTACTCACACCATCCCCCTTCCCCAGCCCGAGGCTATGACTCAAGCAGAGGCAGGGTATAACTCATTGACTGCCGAGGCGCATCCAGGTGTTGTACAGTAATTATCAACGTGAAATACGTCTTGCCTCCATGGAATTGTACCATGCTCTTAGTTAATAATCATATCTATACATATACACCTACATAACATTCTAATATATAATACAGTGATGGGAGAAATAGGGAGGGACATAAGAATGATGAGGGAGGCGAGGAGCTAGGGGGAGAAGAGGAAGGACAATGAGAGCGAGAAGGGGGAGAAGTTGTGGTTAGGAATAGTTTGGGAGGGTGCTGGGGGGGGGCACACTTTCCTTCGAATGTGTCAACATGACTCGTCGGGTTTGTGTTATTTTCCACGAGTAAACTCCTCACATAACACATATAGTATCGTGGTATGTTAGCCATAAATTAGGTCCGGATGTTAACTGTAGTGTGCTGAAATGTCATACTGATCCAACGATTCGTTTAGGAGATATTTGCGAAAAACAGCGTTTGTCCGCCGCTGAAATGTATAGTAGTGTAAGTTTCATAGTTCAATGCATATGAAGTAAAGGTTTGGGGCCGCGGGAACAAGCTTATTGATGGGAACGATAGCAAGGTACGTTTCGCCGCATGTAGTGATAGTTTTGTTGGTTTTACACTTTCGGGGAGGAGGCTTTGCAGTTTTAAGGTTACTAGTGGAAGTTTCATAGTGTAATACACAAGAAGTTAAGGTTTGGGGCCGCGGGAACAAGCTGTATAATGGATGGTAACGATAAGAATGTACGTTTCGCCGCCTCTAGTGATAGTGGTGTTCATTTTACACATTCAGAAGAGGAGGTATTGCAGTTCTAAGGTTACTAGTTTAAGTTTCATAGTGTAATGCATAAGAACTAAAGGTTTAGGGCCGCGGGAACAAGCTGATGTGTGGGAACGACAAGAAGGAACTGTTCGCCGCCCGTAATGATAGTTTTGTTGGTTTCACACTTTCAGAAGAGGCTTTGCGGTTTAATGGTTGTGAGTGGAAGTTTCGTAGTTTGGTAAATCTTAAGAATAGCGGCTCCTAGCGGGTGCGCATTTAGGGCTCGGTGTGGTGGTAATTACAACATTTCTAGCACGTACGACGGGGTTTTGACAAGCGAGCAGGCGTGTTTATGTCACAAGGGGTGTATTTTTCAGCGCGGGCTCTTCCCTTTCTTCACCCCGGAGCTCGCAGTCTCATCGCCCATCGACTTAGAAGAAATCGTGAGGCCAGCGCGGAAAAATGCACCTCTTGTGACATAAACACGCCTGTCTGCTTGTCAAAACCCCGTCGTACGTGCAAGAAATGTAATTACCACCACACCGTGCCCTAAATGCGCACCCGCTTGGAGCCGCTATTCTTAAGATTTACCTGTAGTTTAATGTAAAGTTGGTCGTTATATTCTCAATGACGTCGCGGTGTTGATTGATAGGCCTTGTGATGAGAGAGCTCAGCGGGGGCTTATATGAACGACTCTTAGGGGTAATTACAAACAACAGGATCACATCGTTCTAAGGCTACCCAATTATTGTTTTTGTGAGTCCAGAATGATTGTACGGCGAGGGCTATTACTAAGCTCGTGGGACTAGTCGCCTATACTATTATCTTCAGCCATGTTAGGTAGTCGAGAATAGTTTTGAATAGGAATAGTCGGCGGTCGGGTCTTTGTCCTGGAACGATGCAGTCCTCTTATGCGGAAGTGCCTCGTAACAGATGACGGCGAGACCGGAAAACGAGTGAAATCACCCTTTGAAATCGTTGACGCCAGCATGAAATATTATACAAGAAGGATTTTTGTCATTCGGGGTAACTAATCGTTTACCGCACATTATATATTTCCCCACTCACCCCGAGAACTGTCAATGCCGCTCACAATCACCATAGTCACGTGCTGGACTCGCGATCGTCAGCCAGCCTCAGATCACCACCACACACCCGAAGGAGACAGAACACAACCCCCGAGTGTGTGTGTGTGTGTGTGTGTGTGTGTGTGTGTGTGTGTGTGTGTGTGTGTGTGTGTGTGTGTGCGGTGAAGGAGGCAGCTCAAGGATAAAAAGAAATAAGTAAAAATATCTCTTTAATCACAGCTAATATAAAGTTAGTAGAAATGAATGGCAAAAGATAGGTCAGTGTGTGTGTGTGTGTGTGTGTGTGTGTGTGTGTGTGTGTGTGCGCGCGCCATGAATGTTATATAGAATGTTTTTTTTCTTGTGTATAAATGTATGTCAACCAAGGTTTTCCATTTTGTATACGTATTTACATGATGCGCACAATACGGTTTACGACAGTGAAGCCAAAGACTGGGTCGCCACCTCTTCATAAACAGGCGACGAGATAAATCCCAGACGGCGGGTGACACACAGCTCTCGGCCCTGTCAACACGAAATCGCAGGAAGAAAAGTTTGATTAGATCTCAGATAGAGCCATGGCAAGCGGAACCATGGATTCTTGAGAGTATGTAGACTTTGAGAGGGACATGTCAGGAGTTACGTCATTCCCCCCCTACACACACACACACACACACACACACACACACAGCTAGCTTTCTTGTTGTGAAATCAATCAATCAATCTTTCGGTAACTGTAAAGGAAAAATGTCAAAGATAAGGTTCCGCCTCTTCCAGCCTCAGGCACTCCCCGCGCGGTGCAGCCTGCCAGCCCGTGCCTCTCAGCTCCTGGGCCAGCCACCTTCCTTCCCTCTCACTCCCACGACCGGCTCTCGACAACACCCCACACTATGTTGTGCTATGGAGTCAAAGAATACGTCAGATTTGTTCCTCTCTCTCGTTTTTTCTAGTTCCTTTTCCTCTCGTGGCGTGTATTGAGGAGTCCGTTGAAGCCTACAGCCTCTCAAGGAATGGGTGTGGTGTTGATATAATTCACTTTCGTTCAGCCATTAACGCGCATTTCATTTCGTTCCCAATACATTAATGCCTTTTTTTGTGATTGGCTGACTTTTTCTTATTTGTACCACCGATTGCATTTTCCACGAAGTTTTAAGAGGTTCCGAAGGGTCCGCAGCACGCCCTCAGGAGGACAACTCTCTCAAACGTGACGGTCGCTGCCGAAGTATTGTAAGGCAAGACATTCCCCGCCCGCTCCAGCATCCCCCAGACGTAAGGCACATCACTGGCCGACCTATGCGTTATCTTCCGTCCTCTACTTTACGGTTAGTGGGGCATTTTATGTGATATTAGTTCAAGAGAGCAGAAAATTGTGTTAGAGGGTGAAAACTCTTGAACCCTTGTATACCCTCGCTGCCCGCCGCCACTCCTGATAATGCTCCATCATAATTTCCACAGCAGCATTTCTCGAGGCTTTTCTCCAAGATTTTGCACGTTTTCAAGCTTGCGCTCATTCGTCTGCCCTGTCCATCGTTGTATACGGTTTCAGAAACTTCCATCTCTGGCCCAACAGTAGTATTTCGTGAGCGAGCGACCGAGTGCCTTCTCACAAGTTTTTGCCATTGCACAAACCTCGTATTCCTCTCCCCCCTCCATCACGCATACGGTTCCGGGGACAAGTTCGGCCCGCAGTACTTCCTTGGGCGTCTTGAGGCAGCGAGGGATCACGGGCAGGAGGGAGGGCGGCAGTGATGAAGTGTGTGATGCGCTGCGGGATCTCTGGCGGGGACGAGATTTCCCTTGGGGAGCGGGGGCGGGAGGGGAGGATAGATTTGGCGTGGAGGAAGGAGGACAGCGGATAGGTGGGTAGAGGCTGGGAAGAGGAGAGGAAGAGGGGTATAAGATCAGATTTTTTCGGAGGAAGGTGAAGGGGGAGAGGTAGGGGAACGGATTAAAGAGGCGCGGGGCTGGGCGAGAGAGAGGCCCTGGGGAAGGAAAGGGAGGTGACTTTGGGAGCGGAGGGAGAGGAGTGACACTCAGGGAGGGGAAGGAAAAAGAACATAAAAAAAAATAACGTAAGGAGTCTGCAAGAGGCAGGTTGGTCTATACAAGGCAGCTCCTGTAAACCTGACCCCACCTAACCACACTATCCATGAATTTATCCAACTTTTTCTTGAATGTATCTATGGTATTGGCACCCACGACATACTGCCAAGCCTGTTCCACTCATCCACCACCCAAATGGTAAACCAATTCTTGCCTATGTCTTTGTTAAATCTGAATTTATCTAGCTTAAAACCGTTACTACGTGTCCTGCCTGGCTTTTTTTTTTACAAACAAAACCCTATTAACGTTCCCTTTGTTAATGCCCTTCGTCCATTTATAAACCTCGATCATGTCACCTTGTAACCTTCTCCTTTCTAGAGAGTGTTGATTTAAATGCTTCAGTCTATCCTCATAAGGCAAGTTTCTCACCCTCTGAATATTTTTTGTCATCCTCCTCTTTACAGATTCTAACATCTTGATATGCATTCTATAGTAGGGGGACCAGAATTGAACCGCATAATCGAGATGAGGTCTAACTTGTGGGTGCCCACACAAAGAAAACAGGTTTACCCCTGCGGGCTACCGGCGTCGACCCGCACGAAGAATTATACCATTAAAACAAGTATAATAGCTTAGAGAAGTGTCATTTAAGGAGTAATTGTATGAGGGGTTATTCCTACCTACACTCAAAATACCACACTTCCCAACATTGAATTCCATCTGCCACTTCCCCGCCCAATCATATAGTCTGTCTAGCTCATCCTGGAGAACACTAGCGTCCTGGTCCGATTGGATTACTTTACCGATCTTGGTATCATCTGGGAACTTACTGACATCACTGCTAGTTCCTGTGTTGAAATCACTGATGAAAATAATGAAAAGCAGTGGACCCAACACCGACCCCTCACTTCCTACTTTTAAGCCTCTAAGCAGAACTCCTCAATAATATATACCTAATCATCATCTAAGCCGCGCCCTGATCCAGTTCAAGATTTTCCCATCTACGCCGTGAGCCTATAATTTTAGTGATAGCCGGTGATGATGAAAAGAGGGAGAGCTGGACAAGGGAGGGAGCAGAGTACAACACGCGTGAGTTATACAACAACGCAACTACAGCCTGTGATTTAAACAATTGAAGAGAGAGAGAGAGAGAGAGAGAGAGAGAGAGAGAGAGAGAGAAGGGTGAGTGGGATATTGAGAATTTAGGTCATTACGAGCAATGGAATAACTGTGCGCCATGCAACAACTGCGTATGTGTAAGGGACTGAAGGGAGAGGGGATGAGAAATTTTAGGATTGGAAACAGAGGGCAGCAGATAGATGTTGCTAGATAGATAGATAGATAGATCCTTTATTATCACATCATGTAAATATAAATTCTTTGCTATACATATATCTCATACATGTAAGAGACTGAAGGGAGAGAGGTTGAAAGATTTTAGAATTGGAAGCAGAGGGCAGCAGATAGATGTAGTTAGATAGATAGATAGATAGATCCTTTATTGACCACATCATGTAAATATAAATTCTTGGCAATACAAATATCTCATACACTAACTTAGCGACTATCACATTGAAACACCTGCTAACCCTATACAGTCTATAGCCAAACGTACCTTAGAGATGAGAATAAACAGGTAATACTTGGCGATATTCCACGAGAGGCAGAATGACAGAGGGAAGGGCAAACATTACTAACAGTTGAAGATAAAATGGTAATACTAGTAATAGGGAGACTCATAAAACAGCCTCCATTCCACGAGACATAAAAACATACCTAACAGTTGAACATAACCTCGTGATACTTGCACGGAAAGTCATCAAACTGCCATCAGCTCACGAGAAAATGACAGAGGGAAGGGAAAGGCAACATAACCTAACAGTTGAATAGACTTGTATTACTTGCACAGAGAATCAGAATATCAAAATTGACGAGTCTACGAGAGAGGAATGACAGAGGGAAGGGCAGCTTACCTAACAGTTGAAAATACTAGCAAAACGTAAACGATGATTCAGGGGTCACAATCTCAAACAGTTCGGCACCCAAGCTCATATATTTGACAAGGCTTTCGTAGGCGTTTTGGGGTATTTCCAGGGGTAGTTTAATAACCCTGGTGGCACGTTGACCCTTCTTCTATAGCCCCTTCGGTCGCGACCCCAAGCTTGATTTTCTTGGGGTTGCCAAAACCTCAAAATATCAAACATGGTGTTATTCCATTATAATAACACATATACAACTAAACTAGTGGGGTCGCAGTCATGTCTGGAGGTGCATGATTGGGGTCGCCTGAAAAGAAGGTTGGGAACCACTGTTCTATAGCATGAACCTAACAACACACTCGTTAGAACCCGATTGCACTCCATTTTGAGCTTTGGAATATGTTGTTGTGGGAGGTGGAAGCATCTGAAAATACAACCCAGAATCGTAAAATTGACAAGCCCACAGAGACAATATGACAGCGGGAGGGGCACGTCCTCTCTCGGCCCATCGATCCGCCATAGCCGGATATTAACTGTTGAGTCGCTACTTCAGGAGACTGTAACTAATTTTCCTGAGTAATGATGAGTTTGTCCTCGTTTCTATGGGGAAGTGAAGCCATATGAAGAGGGAGGAAGGGATGGAAGGTCAGATGAAGAGGAGGGAAAGAATGATGAGAGGCAGGAAGGGAGAGACAGAGGCTGATAAAGAAGAGAAAAAGGATGAATATGCAGAAAGTAATGAGAAAAAAATAGACGGAGGAGGAGGAGGAGGAGGAGGAAGATGATATTGATGAAGGAAGAGAAGGAAGAAGAAAATGTTAAGGAGAGGAATAGGATGAGAAATGGGAGGTAAAGTAGCAGAAGGAGGAGGAGGAGGAGAAAGAAGCAGAAGAGTAATATGAGGAATATGAAAAATAATATGACAAAAAGAGGAGAGGGAGATGAACTGAAGGAGAAAAGGCTCGGATGTGAAAGAGACAAATAGGATGAGAAATAGTAGTTAAAGAAGTAGTAGTAGTAGTAGTAGGAGGAGGAGGAGGAGAAGAAGGAGGAGGAGGAAGAGGAGGAGGAAGAGGAGGAAGAATCAGCGGATACATTTCACTTCAACAAAATTTATCTTCTCAGACAGAAAATTCATCTTCTTCACATTTCCAAGAAGAGACAATGAGAGAGAGAGAGAGAGAGAGAGAGCTATTTCCCTCGAGTTCATGTTTCTATCTCAGTTTCTTTAAATCCGAGAATTCCAACAAACTCGCATCCAGAAAATGTATATTATTAATTCTGTTTCATCCGTTTAATCTTTTGCATTTTATCGCTTTCTCTCTTTCTCTTCCTCTCATTTATTCCTTTCTCTTTCCTCTTTTTCCTTCTCCTTCTGTATTAATTTTTGACTCGGACGAAGTTTCTCTCTCTCTCTCTCTCTCTCTCTCTCTCTCTCTCTCTCTCTCTCTCTCTCTTACCTGGCTAAGCTTCTTACCTGGCTTCGTTTATTGCTTTATTTCGTCGCTTGTTAGTGTGGTCGAAGGCGTCGCAGTATTGCCAACGCCGGAGGGTAAAACATATTGCTGAAGGTTTACATTATTTCTGTCTGGCAATCATGTGTTGGCTAGGAAACGAGGGGGAGAGAGAGAGAGAGAGAGAGAGGGTCCAATTTATTTCCATTTACGGCTCCCATTTTCTTATTTTTGTACCTTATTTTCCTTCCCCGAAAAGTAGATTCTATCCTCTTACCCTAGTCTCTCTCTCTCTCTCTCTCTCTCTCTCTCTCTCTCTCTCTCTCTCTCTCTCTCTCTCTCTCTCTCTCTCTCTCTCTCTCTCTCTCTCTCTCTCTCTCTCTCTCTCATCATTATAACACAAGAAATAAAAAAGATACCCGGAAAAAAAAATATTCACTTTCCATAATTGATTGAAACGGAGATTTTTTCTTAGATTTTTTTCCCATTTTTTTCTCGCATCTTGAGGTGGCAACACTGTGGCCCGAGGGAGACTACGCCATCAGTGCTGCAAATTGAGGTGATAAGGTTATGTCTGTCCGTCTGTGTGTGTGTCTAGAGGAGGAGGAGGAGGAGGAGGAGGAGGAGGAGGAGGAGGAGGAGAGGGTAAGACTAGGATGAGTAGGAGAAAAAAAAGGAGATTGGAATGGTATAGCAAGAGCGAAAGGAGATAGAGAGGAGGAGATACGAGTAGAGAAGAGATCAAACAGGAGAGGAGATAGAGGAGACGAAAGTAGAGAGAGGAGGAAATAAACAGGAAGAGACAAAGAGAGAAGATAAAGTAGAGAGGAGGAGAAAATGAAGAAAGGAGAAGATAGAATAGAGAGAAAGATAAAGAGGAGACAGACACAAAATAAAGAGAAAGGAGCACAACAGAGATAAAGCAGAGGAGTAGGAGACAAGATAAAGATGGAGATAGAATAGAAAGAGAGGATAGAGAGTAGAGTGAATAGGTGAAGGAGGAAAACCAGGAGAAAGAGAAACAGAGGAAGAGAATGATGAAAAGGGAAAGGAGATGGAGGGAGCTGGAAGAGGAAAAAGTACTAAAAGGAAAACAAGGAAAAGAAGAGAAGGAAAGTAGGAAGAGGGAAAGGCAAAAGTAGGAAGAGGAGGAAGGAGTAAGAAGAGGAGATGGAGGAGAAGGAAGATAAGAAAGATGATCAGGAGAAGGAAGAGTAGAAAGAAAAGGGGAAGGAGGAGGAAGACAAGAAAATAAAGGAGTGAGAAGAGGAGGAGGAGGAGGAGGAGGAACTGCACAAGGAAGATTCAACACTATTCATGTTTTGAAATAGACGAAGTAAGATTTCCCAGAAGGCTTTCATCTTTTTTTTTTTTTACTTATAGCTTGTCATCTTCTCTCCCCCCTCCTCCTCCTCTTCCTCCTCCTTCTCCTCCTCCTCCTCCTCCTCCTCCTCCTCCTCCTCCTCCTCTTCTTCTTCTTCCTACATTTATAACTTTTCCACTTTCATATCATTTACCTTGATTTTGACATTCTTGCTCTTCATAAATCTTCTTCGTCTTTGTCTTCGTCTTCGTCTTCGTCTTCGTCTTCGTCTTCATCTTCATCTTCTTCTTCTTCTTCTTCTTCTTCTTCTTCTTCTTCTTTTTCTTCTTCTTTTTCTTCTTTTTCTTTTTCTTTTTCTTTTTCTTTTTTTCTTTCTTTTTCTTTTTCTTTTTCTTTCTTTTTCTTATTCTTATTCTTTTTTCTTTTTTTTTCTTCTTTCTTGCCGTCGTCGCTGTCTACGTCACTGTCTTCCTCCTCCTCCTCCTCTTCCTCCTCCTCCTCCTCCTCCTCCTCCTACTTCTCCTCCCACTCTTGTGTTAAACGTAAAAGTGTATATTTTTCATGGTCTAAGATGAGTCCTTTAGTGTGTGATAATTACTCTCTCTCTCTCTCGTCTTCATAACCCGGAGATAGGCGTCACCTGAGCGCCGCCTCATAAGGGCCGTCGCGGGACCCGTTGAGGCGTTAAATCCGGGTTGACTTTTGGATAATAATCTTAGGCGCGAAACGTTTACTTCTAGAATAGCCACAATCTCTCTCTCTCTCTCTCTCTCTCTCTCTCTCTCTCTCTCTCTCTCTCTCTCTCTCTCTCTCTCTCTCTCTCTCTCTCTCTCTCTCTCTCTCTCTCTCTCTCTCTCTCTCTCTCTCTCTCTCAATACGTGGTCTCAAGGCGTACATTAAAGTTCATTATGGCAGGAGACTTTTATTACCTCCTATTGTCCTTAAAAACTGTGCATCCGTGCTGACACCCTGCCTGGTCAAACTCTTTCGTCTCTGCCTATCAACATCTACCTTTCCTTCCTGCTGGAAGTATGCCTTTGTACAGCCTGTGCCTGAGAAGGATGACCGTTCCAATCCCTCAAACTACCGCCCTATAGCTTTACTTTCCTGTCTATCTAATGCTTTTGAATCAATCCTTAACCGGAAGATTCAAAAGCACCTTTCCACTTCTAACCTTCTATCTGATCGCCAGTATGGGTTCCGCAAGGGGCGTTTTACTGGCGATCTTCTTGCTCTCTTAACTAACTCTTGGTCATCCTCTCTTAGCCATTTCGGTGAAACTTTCTCTGTTGCGCTAGACATCGAAAGCCTTCGATGGAGTCTGGCACAAGTCTTTGCTTTCTAAACTGCCCTCTTTCGGATTCTATCCCTCTCTCTGTTCCTTTATCTCCAGTTTCCTTTCCGGCCGTTCTATCTCTATGGTGGTAGACCACTGTTCTTCCCCTAAACCTATCAACAGTGGTGTTCCACAGGGCTCTGTCCTATCACCCACTCTCTTCTTGTTATTCATCAATGATCTTCTTTCCATAACAAACTGTCCTGTCCACTCATACGCCGACGACTCCACCCTGCGTTATTCAACTTCTTTCAATAGAAGGCCCTCTCAACAGGAAGTACACGACTCCAGACTGGAGGCTGCAGAACGCTTAACCTCAGACCTTGCTATCATTTCCGATTGGGGTAGAAGGAACCTTACGTCCTTCAATGCCTCAAAAACTCAATTTCTCCGCCTATCAACTCGACAAAATCTTCCAAACACCTATCCCCTATTCTTCAACAACACTCAGCTATCACCATCCTCAACACTAAACATCCTCGGTCTATCCTTTACTCAAAATCTCAACTGGAAACTTCACATCTCTCTCGCTAAATCAGCTTCCTCGAGGTTGGGCGTTCTCTATCGTCTCCGCCAGTTCTTCTCCCCCACGCAGTTGCTATCCATATACAGGGGCCTTGTCCGCCCTCGTATGGAGTATGCATCTCACGTGTGGGGGGGCTCCACTCACACAGCTCTTCTGGACAGAGTGGAGTCTAAGGCTCTTCGTCTCATCAGCTCTCCTCCCCCTACTGATAGTCTCCTTCCTCTTAAATGCCGTCGCGATGTTGCCTCTCTTTCTATCTTCTATCGATATTTTCACGCTGACTGCTCTTCTGAACTTGCTAACTGCATCCCTCCCCCCCTCCTGCGGCCCCACTGCACACGACTTTCTACTCATGCTCATCCCTATACTGTCCAAACCCCTTATGCGAGAGTTAACCAGCATCTTCACTCTTTCATCCCTCACGCTGGTAAACTCTGGAACAACCTTCCTTCATCTGTATTTCCTCCTGCCTACGACTTGAACTCTTTCAAGAGGAGGGTATCAGGACACCTCTCCTCCCGAAATTGACCTCACTTTCGGCCACCTCTTCTGATTCTTTTTTAGGAGCAGCGAGTAGCGGGCTATTTTTTTATTATGGTTTCCTTTTTTTTGTGCCCTTGAGCTGCCTCCTTTGTTGTAAAAAAAAAAAAAAACATCGCCAGACACTTCCGAATTCTCTCCCTTTCCATTTTCTCCCTTATTTTATTTCTCTCTTCTCCCTTCTCTCTATTTCTCTTTCCAAGCCTCTCCCTTCCCGTCCTTTGATATCGTTGGACGCGCTCTCCCTAACTACCATCTCCCTTTTTTTAATCACCCTTATTGCCAGTCTTTCAAGTACTCTTCCTTACCATCTACACCGTCTTCTTCTTTCTCTCTTATCATGAGACTTCTAGATATCCTCCCTTTTCACCCTTTTACTTTCTCTTTTTATTTTTTTCCATCATCATCTCCCTTTCACTAGGTTCAAATACTATAACTTATTGTATTCTCCCTTACTATCTTCTCCCTGATTATTAAGATTCAGATACTCTTATTTGTTATCCATCTCCCTTACCGTTTCTTATCTCCCTTTTTCTGCAAGTTCCTGTTCTTCCTTCCTCCTAATCTGTTCCTTCCCTCCCTCGCTTAATCTTTCCTAGTCCTCCCTACCACTTCCTGTTCCATTAGCCTCTCTCCCTTCCCCCCCTCCCTACTCCCTTCTGTCTCCTGTCTTCCCTTCCCTCTCATTTTTCTCTCCCTATTTCTATTCTTGCCTACTGTTATTTATTCCTTTACTCTCTCCTTTCCCTCTTCTTTTTCCGTCTCTTATCCTTCTATTTTCTTCCTTCTCCATCTCTTACCTTTCTTTGCTTCCTTACTCCTCATCCTCTCCTCCTCCTCCTCCTCCCCTTGCTCTTCCTTCCTTACTCTTCACGCCTTTCACCTTTCTCCTACTCCCCTCTCCTACTCCTCTCTTTCTATCTCTCTCCATCATCCCAGCTTCCTCTCTCTCTCTCTCTCTCTCTCTCTCTCTCTCTCTCTCTCTCTCTCTCTCTCTCTCTCTCTCTCTCTCTCTCTCTCTCTCTCTCTCTCTCTCTCTCTCTCTCTCTCTCTCTCTCTCTCTCTCTCTCTCTCTCTCTCTCTCTCTCTCTCTTTTTCCGTTTTTAGTCAAGGGAAGGTTTTTAGAGAAGAGGATGTGAAAGAGGAAATGGAGGAGGAGGAGGAGGAGGAGGAAGAGGAGGAGGAGGAGGAGGAGGAGGAGGAGGTTGGAGTATTAGGATAGAGAGGCTAGGGAGGAGGAAAGATAAAGGAAGGAAGGAAAGGGAGGGAAGAGAAGGGGAAGTGGCACAGGGAAAAAGAAGGAGAGGAGGAGGAGGAGGAGGAGGAGGAGGAGGAGGAAGAAGAGGAGGAAGAGGAGGGTTGGTCACGTTGCGGATCTCCCAGTAAAAGCTTCTGATACTTATGGGAGGTTAGCACGACAGGAGGAGGAGGAGGAGGAGGAAGAGCAGGAAGAGGAGAAGGTAAAAGAGGCAGAGGAGGAGTTTAAAACCAGGAGACAGACAAGTAGGAGAGAGTGATTGAAGAAGCGGTAGGAGGAGGAGGAGGAGGAGGAAAAAAAAGAGTAAAAATAGGAAGAGGAGGAGGAGGATACACGGACACATTGAAGAGCAGGCAACATAAAAACTAAAGGCCTATAGATGCTGGGCGGCGAACATAGATGAACAGCTGACGTAGGTGGTGTGAGATGTCTTATTACAGGTAGGCACGGCACCCTTAATCTAACAACTGCCTTCTGCTTTTTTTGCTCTTTTTTTATCTCTACTAAGAGGAGGAGGAGGAGGAGGAGGAGGAGGTAAATTATAGATGAAAGGATAAAAGGAAAGAAATGAAAAGTAGAATCAAGGGGAGATAATTATATGGAGAGAGAGAGAGAGAGAGAGAGAGAGAGAGAGAGAGAGAGAGAGAGAGAGAGAGAGAGAGAGAGAGAGAGAGAGAGAGAGAGAGAGAAAATTAGAGAGAGAAAGCTTGTAATTATGTCCCCTCCTCACCCCTCACCCATTTCTCCTCTCACCCTTTCCTTTACCCTCTTCATCTCCTTTCCTCCTTTCCTTTTCCTCTGATCTCCTACCTCTCTTCTTAGCCTTTTCCCTTATTTTCATATATCTTCTTCACTCCTTTTACCCTTTCCCAATTCCGTTTTCCCTTCTCTTCTTCAGTTTCCTCTTTCCTCTATAGTTATCTTTTTTCAAACCTCTCCTTCTTTCCCAGCACTATTTCCTACTTCCTCATCTTTTTCTCTCAGCATTATTTTAACTCCAATCCATCTTCCTTTTACTTCTTTTACCTCCTTTCCTCTCCTCTCTCCTTTATCCCTCTCCGCTCTCTCCTCCTCCCTCATTTTCTTCCTCTATCATTTTCTTCCTCCTCTCTTCCTTTCCTTCCTCTCCTTTGATGTGGCTCTTAGGCGAATGACCAAACATGAATAGTTAAGTTATCCCTCAACTCTGCAACACTCAGGTCTTTTTATCATCATCATCATCATCACCTTAATCTCCATCATCATCTCCAATGTCTTTTATCCCACTTTTCCTCGAACAATATTACTTTAAGTTACTTCTTTTGGCATACTTGAAAGTCGAAATCTAACTTCTTTTAGGACAAGGGCACTGGAGCTTCACGTACCCTTATAGTCCCCCCCACCCCCACCCCACAAAGTCCCTCCGTCGATTCTTTACTTCGTTTGTTCGTAAAAGAAGTGAGTAAGAGAGGCAAACACGACAAAGGGGTTTCAGGAGGTGAGTGGTGATATCTTAATGGCAGTGTTTCAATCTTTTCCTTACTAAAACATGTCGGTTATTACCAACTCGAAAACGGACGGCAGGTACAAATTTGACCTCCGATTATTGTTATTCTTCGACGCGTATTCTTAAACCCTTTCGAC